>NC_089837.1:417250462-417420462 GCF_035609145.1 Eleutherodactylus coqui | reverse complement strand
GACTCTGCCTAGAAGCAGGAACCAAGCAGACCCTCACAGCAGGAACCTAGAGGGCCTAGCCTGTCCCTAAATGGAAGACGTTTAACACAGATGGAAAGTGCAATGTATACAACACAGTATTTGGTAGAAGGAAATATGCCCTACACAGAAATAGTCATAAATAGTCATAGGTGACTGGAGTCCACTGCTTCACCAAACACCTCAGGCAGGAAAATAACTGTCGCCCATGTAGAGGCGTGCCCAGAATAAATACATTTCCATTATGATTGATTGGTCAGCTAAGGGAAACACCTCCCTGTTGACCATTCAATCCATACACCACAGAAGATATTGTAGCATGTTTGTGAAGAAGGGCACATTATACACTGACCCCACTGAGGGATTTCCAACAGACAACACCTAGGGGACCTTCTGTAGTGACAGGAAGAAGGCACTCATCAGTACCTAATGCTGAATGACAGGGCACATGCACCGAGGGCATGGTCACGTGGGCAGGGCAGACATCACAGCATCACCCTGGCTTCACTTCAAGATTGCTACCACAACTCCATCTAACACCGTCTTTCTGTGCTGCATAAAGTAACTCAATTCTCCTTTTTATGTGCAAATTACACAATTTATAAACCGGGGTTAAAGAAATACAAAACTGCTGTACAACGTTTGTCCTTTGATCACCAGATGATCTGTGAGCTGGTATGTTGTATAAAAGAAATGAAATAGTGGAAGTGGTATAATAGGCATGGCACAGCAATGCAGAATTCCTAGCGTCACTTAATAAAACATACAGTAATTGCCAACATATTAATTTACTTTCAGGGATACTTAGCTGCTGAGCTGCTGTATCTAAGCCTATTATACAAGAAAGCAACACTACCCTTCCTACTATGAAATGGTTGTTACACTTAGTAATGCATTCATTAGTATTCTTATATACTATGTATTTATTTGAGAAGTTACAATTGAACCTATTTCATTGAAACAGACTTACATTTGTGATGGCAAAGCTATAATTGGTTTAGAGGATGCACTTTGAACCTCTAATCACGGAGGGTGGAGGCACAAAGGGCTTTCTGCCACATACAGGAAAATAATAGCGGTATAATAACACCAAGCAGATAGTTAAATACAATAATTCAGGCTGTGTATAATCCATGAGATTAGCATACTGCATATCAATGCACAACATTCAGCTCCCAGGAGTATTCTTGGCTTAGATGAAAGCATCTTTTAGGCAAAGGTATTTGTACACGTCTGTAATACGGATCCATAAGGCCTCAGTCACACGGGCGCATCGGCACCCGTACACCGGCGTCGATGCGCCCGTGTGACTGACACCAGCAGACGGACGTACCTGCAGACGGCCGTCTCTCTGCAGCGCCGGAGGAAAGAACATGTGATCGGCTTCATTGCCGGTCATGTGTTCTTTCCTCCAGCGCTGCAGAGAGACGGCCGTCTTTAGGTACGTCCGTCTCCTTCCTGCAGTCACACGGGGGCATCAGCGCCGGTGTACGGGTGCCGATGCGCCCGTATGACTGAGGCCTAACACAGACATATTACGGATGATATGACATCAGTACTTCATCTGCCTTTATCTCCATATTTGTTTTCATTGGTTTTATTTTCTACTTGAGCAAGCATTGTCCTTAGCGAGTATCTGTCCACTTGGAAGAAAAGGTTCGGGTGCCGGCGCGGGTGATCAGTGAGTTGCGGGAGTGAGCAGGGGTGAGCGAGGGGGAGAGAGGAAGAGATCTCCCCTCCCTTCTCCCCTGCTCTCCCCCGCCGGCACCCAAACCTTTTCTTCCGAGCGGGCACATACTCGCTGAGGACAATGCTCGCTTGAGCAATTGTCCTTAGCGAGTATGCTCGCTCATCTCTAGTACCTAGAAGAACTGATGATGTGTGGATGGTAAAGGGTACGCACACTAAATAATGATTTCATTTAGGCCTCTTTCACACGGGGACCTACTTGTGGCTATTAGAACCAATGGTTTCCTATGGGAACGTTCAGATGTTTTTTGCGTGTCCTTCATCTGAATGTCCCCTTAGGAAACCATTGGTTCTAATAGCCGCAAACGTTTTATGCGCATGATATTTGTGCGCGTATTTCCCCGTGTGAAGGAGTCATTAGATTTAGTCTTTGCCACTCAGTTAGAATATTGTTAATTGACAAAAAAAACAACATTTCTAGTTTGAAAGGATTCTTACTTTGCAGTATTTTTTACATACCTGCCTAAAACTTCTGCACGGCGCTGTATGTGTTTTCTTTGTATTTTTGTAAGTGTAAGGCCTCATGCACATGAGCGGATTTGAATTGCGGACTCTGTGGCGGGCGTCTGCCCCCGGATTACGCAGCAAATACTGCCTATAACATGCTATGAAAAATGATTTTTCATGCACAAGAGCGGAAATCAATTTCTGTTCGCGGAGGAAAAATTGCAGCGTGCTCCATTTTTCTGAGGGCCCCGCACGGACGGCTTCCATTGGAGTCAGTGATGCCGCGGGAAAATCTGTACTGCACATGTGCAATGGTGCGATGGCCGGACCATCCGCAGTACAGATAAAAAAAGACAGGTACGTGGGGTCATTGCCTACGGTCATGGCTTGATTCTGTGCTGGATTCCGTAGCCAGAACCAAGACTTGCCATCTGCGTACACCCTGAGGCCTGCACCCGGATTTGGATTGGGAATCCGCCAATGATACACGACATTCCGCATCCAGTAGCAAGGTTAGAACATTTGCATGTCTGCTTGCGGAAAAAAAATCGTAGCATGTTTTATTTTTGTGCAGTTTCTATACGGACAGCTTCCGTTAAATGGCTGTGATTGGTTCATTGAGCGCTACAGTGATTGGCTGAGTTGCGGCGCTCAAGAAACAATCAGAGCCAGCGCTTCCTGGAGGCAGGATTTTTGAACCCTCTGACCAGGAAGTGCTGGCTGAAGACTGCAGACAAGTGTGACAGAGCTTTGGAGCAGAAGTGCGGCAGAGAGGACAGCACCTGTTAGGTGATGTATTGTTTTGTTTTTTTTTAATGCAGCTAGGGCTTATATTTCAAATTTCCTTGAAACTCCCGGCAATAGAGTGCTACAAAGTCTCACAAAAGGGTGATATCGCTTGTGAGAAAACACAGCGATATCGCACAGAACGCAGCTGCTATTTTCTTGCGGCGATATTGCTGTCGCCCGTGTGAAGGAGGCCTAAACCCACTGCTGTATTTGCATGCACAAATTTGTGCATGCAATAAGCAGTGAATAGAACCCACTGATTTTAATGCGTTCATTCACATGTGCACGTTTACCAGCGCATTTCGGTTGCACAAAAAATAATGCAGCACGCTCAATTTGCCACACATTTGCACACCAAAAGTCCCTATACAAGTCAATGGGATGCACAAATGTGTGCGCAATATGCTTGGAGATGCGTGAAACACCGTGTAATTGCGCGGGAAAAAGAGCCCATCAGAACTCATTAGACTAATTATTGCTGGGAGCATCAGTGCATTTTTTTGCATGCACAATTGTGATAAACCTGTGCTTACAAAAAATGCATAAAAAAGAATGCAACGTGCACATAAAAATGCGGCACTGCTGCAGCGCAAATATGCGTATGGTCGTGTGAATCCAGCCTTTAAATGGCACAGTAAACAGTGCAATTACAACTCGGCCCACAAAAGACAAGCTATGTGAATGGGAAGATAAAAAAAAGTGGGGAGGAGAGAGCAAAAATGAAAAATCAAAAAATGGCTGTGTCCTTTAGGGGTTAAAAACACAAATTAGCAGTGTCTATTATTGTCACTGTCATTGCTCTATTATGCCTTTGAAGAGATCGGCAACCTTGACTAGGCTTACAGACAGCAATCAAGCTGCTCCACTCCAGGCCACATGTCATTTTCTATAGATCTCCCCATTTCCTTCTCTGTATACAGTAAGTAATAGGTACAGGACCCCGCTGTGCAGCAATGCTGCAGGAAGACATCAAAGGAGCACTTCACAGGCGACCCCGGCATCCTTAAACTTTAATGGCGGCAGTCACAAAGTCATTTTTATCTGCGTTTTATGGAGGAGAATCTGCGAGTACAAGTCTGCAGAAATAATCTAGCAGCGCAGTCCATATATTGTGGATTAATTCTTCATGTCTCCTACCTTGGAAGCGTCTTCAGCTGGTTTTATCCAATGAAGGTAAAGTGAAACATTACATTTAGACAACATTGGCGCAGATCTGTAAATGTCCAGGACTATTTTTTGTCTTGTGCATGATTTATAACTATCAATGTAACTATTAACCATCATTTACTTAGAAGTTACTGTATAAGCAACAAGAGGGGCTTCAAACGAACATATGCGCAATTGTGCATGCCTCAGCGCAATGTATTTGCGTAGTGAACAAGGTAGATTTGCATGTGTATTGGTGCACAGTTCTTGATTTTTTGCACACGCAGGGCATGTTCACACGTGCGTGCGAATCCCCCCACCTTGATTTAAAGGCTATTTAGCCCAATGAGGTCTCAAGGTGTTCTGTTTTCACTGAATTGCACAGCGTATTGTGCATTTGCATGCCTATTTGCGCACCACCTGTAGACTTCTATGGGCGCCTTTGCTGTGCAATACACAAAAAGGTAGAGCATACCCTATTTTTTTTTGCATACGCCAAAACTGTTTATGAGAACGAATCCATTGACAGCAACAAGTTCTATTCTCTATGCATCAAGCACATATATTTTACGTGCACAAACATGTATACAAGTACGGTGGCATAAAGCCGCCATGAGGCTAGCTTCACACGGCTGATAAAATCCGGCAAGATTTGCATGTTTTGAGATGCACCAATCTCGCACAAATACGAAGCCCATTCTTTTGAATGGGGTCATACACATGAGTGATGTGTTCCTGCATGGCAGCGCTATGCCATGTTTTGTGGGAAACCCATGGCGACATGCTCTATCTTGCTGCGTGACCTTATTGAAAGCAATGGGAGAATTCTGCGATCTTCTGCCATGACAGCTGCGCCGGAGGATCCCTGCATTTCATGTGAAAACAGCCTCGCATCCTCAGGGCTTTCACATGGTAGGAAGTGCAATATGGGTGCGGGATTGATGGCCCATATCGCGCCCGCCTGTGTGAAGCTAGCCTGAGGACTTAAGCACTTGGCCGTGGTTTTGAGTAGTCAAAAAAGACCCAGTTCATACGCTATTGAGGTCCTTAGCGGCGAGCGTATTAGTGCGTACGCCCATCTCTTCAAGCCCTCAGGGTATATTCACACCAACAATTTTTGAGTCTGTTTTTCCTTCCTTAAAAAACGGATAGAAATTGGCTGGAAATAAAGCATATTATTTTAATTGGTTATATTCGCCCATGTCATTTTTAATCAAACAGTCTGAACAAAAAACAATCGCAGCACGCAATATTTTGTAACAATTTTCAAACAAGTGGCCTTTGAAAAAATGGATTGCACTTGTTTGATGCAACAGCAATCCATTTGTATCTCATGTAACCATGGTAACCTTAACAAATAAAAGTGTACAGAGTTAGGCCTCGTTCAGACGAGCGTGTTTTTTTGTGCGCCTATGTGTGAGGAAAAAAATGCGCTCCTTGCATAAACTGAAAACGCGTGAATAGACAAATTTCATATACGCAGGGCATGAAACTTTGCCCGTTCACTGGAGCAGCTGCTCCACAAAAGTCCCCTCATCACTGAACACTGTGACAGCACTGTCTCAGTGCTCAGTGATGATGGGACTCCCCGTGGGGATGAAAGAATCCCCTGCCACAGTTGGCAGTAGCGCCGCCCCATTGAAAGCAATGGGATAGCATTGCAGTCCTTTGTGACAGCTGTGGCAGAAGATTCTTTCATCCCCTTGCGGAGTCCCATCATCACGGAAAACTGTGACAATGCTGATGAGGGGACTCCCCGCAGGGATTACTGAAACCCTAGGGACTAAGGAGTAAACAGCGGGACATTTAAAAAGTGCCTCTGGCCAGATGCACTTTTTAAATCTCCTGCTGTAAGCAGCGGGGAAGGTGTTCCATGCGCAGGAGTTTCCATTAACTCCTGCTCCCATAGGAGTCAATGGAAACTCATGCCGCCATGCACCACAGATAGCCAATGTCCTATCTTTTTTAGGTGCGTGTTGTTTTTTGCTGCTAATTCCGTGCATATGAACACTTCTATAAGTACCCATCGGTTCTTTTAGAAGAGTGCATTATGCGTGCACAAAACACATGCTCGTGTGCAGAACCCATCTTTTCCTTTTTTTTTTACAGATACAAAACAGATGAAACTTGCACAAAAAAAAATGCAGAAATGCATAGAAATCACGTGAAAATCGCACAAAAAATCTGGTCCATTTTTTTAAAAGGGGTTGTTCATTTGTAAACTATCGATGGCCTATCCTCAGGATAAGTTATCAATAATAGGTTGGCAAGGATCTTTTGCCTCGTTGCCCTGCCAATCAACTTGGCCAGCAATACCATGCCTAGCCACTGCAATAAAAACGGGGCTGGCTGCTTCCTCCTGAATTCCGATCAGCACATGAATGCATCAGCCAGATGAACAGCTGATCGGCAGGTGACCCAGGCAATGGACCCCTGCAAATCTACTATTGATGACTTATCCCCAGGATAGGCAATCAATAGTGTGCAACTGGACAAACCCTTTAATTTAGCAATATTTTATAAAGAACCAAGTGATATTGGTAGAATTTTGGATGGCAGCACTATACAGAAGATTTATTCTCATATTTGATGATACTTAGGGACAATTTACTTAAGTGAAGGTAAACCTTTATTGAACCTTTATAGTCCAGTTCTTTCATTTGTTGGACTTACATTGCTCCAAATGCTCAAGTCGGACTGAATTTTGTAATAGAGAGAACCAAATTACCTAGAGCAGCTCCCTACAACACAACATAGGACAGGGACGAAAGATTTAGAAAACACGAGTACATCAGGAAATAGATGCTGTTATCCTTCTACATTAAAAAGCAGAGGTGAAGGTTAAAGTCAAGGACAATCATCATTCAAGCAACTGTTTTGACTGTGAGACCTCTAGTTAACACTTTCTTTCATTCATTCACAGTCTTTCACATTTTGGGATTTCCAGCTCAGCGTCATTAGCTTTGTCCAATAACATGATTTCAGTTGGCACGCAGTCTCCATTGTCTCTGAAGACATTTTCTATTTACAAGTCATGACTTCACACACTTGGATTTCCGTAAACAGTTACCTAATGGAGTTTAGCACTGAGCTATTAGGGGTTTGGCAGTCATTAGTATTACTACATTCTTCCATCTTTTAATATGGATATTTTTCCCATGTTCCTAGAACGTTATTAATAGACAGAAGGGGGTCACAAAAGTTATGACCCAACTGTATAGAATTAGCTAAAAGATAAAGAGCCAAAACATGTTTGTTGGAATGTTATTTCCAAACAGAACTGGGAATGTAGTGGGAATGTGTACCGGACGGCCTTTTGTACTTTATATGATAGTGGACATTTTCGAAATTATACTCATTATATTGCAAAGTAGGGTGTGCGACTCAGTGACTCATTGCAGCACTTTGAGATGCTGAATAAAGAGTGTAATTGTTCTAATACATGTAATTGAAAGACAGATAGATAATGTGAATCATTGCAGTGTTTTGATTCTGTGAAAGGTTTCTGCATGGGTAGACGTTCTAATAACTCTAATGCTTAAAGGGCCACTCCAGCGAAAACACAATTTTCCATCTATGCCTTCTGCACCTGATTGCTTATCGTACTCTAGAGGTCTCCTCTGTATATGCACTCACTTCCATTCAGTGCAGCCTCTTGTCTGATACTTAATACATCTTGATGTTTAGATTACTCCTTGCTTAATCTTCCTCTCTGCTGTGCTAGCAATCCCATCATGCATCATCACATAAGCAGGTAGAGCCAGCATCAGCTTTACCTTCTTGCTGAAGAATTTCAAAAATTCCCATACCAATCACACTACAGGCTGTATTATATAGCTGTTCAGAATTTGATCATGGGCTACCTGACTATACACTACTATTCAGAGACTATATGGCATCAATGGATTGAGCAGAAACAAAACTTTCTCATTAGGGAGGTAAGTCCAAAGATTTTTGGTGAGGTTATAATAAACCGATTTCAGACATTTTTTAGGATAGTTATACATCTCCATTAGTCAAAAGGACCACTTGTGAAACTGTAAGCACAAAATACCAAGAATATGTAGGAGTAGGGATGAAGACAAAGATAATTCACTAGGATATGTCTGAGAATGTTTCTCCAAAATGAGTCAAGTCCATTTTTAAAGATCTTGCGTCTTATAATAGCAGCAGGGCAACCGTTGAAGGATGGCGCACTACATTTGCAGCGCAGACCATCCAGTGCCTGGAAGCCATGCTATGCTGTTTACTGCCAATAGCATAGCTATGCCAAGTTGCACGGAGCCACAGCTCATTAACTCAGTAGGGCATAACGCAGAATGCATTAACACTGCTATATCAATACATGTCAACAAGACGATATTTAAGCACAGTGAGTTATTTCCCATTGTGTGACATTTTAATTTAATGCTGTCAGAGCAAAAGAAGATGAATACAGACTGTATCGTAGATTTTTCTGTATACTATGTATATCGTATTGTGTGTGTATATATATACATATATATATATATATATATATATATATATATATATATATGTATGTATTGTTTTCCCATCTGATATAAGACACTGTCTTATATTAATTTTTGCCCTAAAAAAGGCACTAAGTAGTATTTTTGGTGAATCCTGTATTTTACTTACCTAGCAGACTTTGGTCCAGGTTCCTCCCGGTACTCTCCGGAATTCCGACAGTCCTCGGCCACCAAAACAGGATTTTTTCCTTGTTCCTCCATGAAGCGATGGCTATGATTGGTTCTTCTAGTGCTGCTCAGCCAATCAATGCAGGGCTCAATGAACCAATGTGATGATTGATTGGTTCATCGAGTGCTGCATTGACTGGCTGAGCAGCACTAGAAGAACCAATCCAATCACAGCCATCGCTTCGTGGAGGCAGGATTTTTGAATCCCGTAACCATAAAGGGATCTTGTGTGAGCGGCCGAGGACTGTGGGAACCACGCAGGAGCTCTGAAGAGCAGCGGGAAGGACCTGGACTGCGCTTGCTAGGTAATGCATTCCTTTTTTTATGTAGTGTAACTAGGGCTTATTTTCGGGGTAGTGGCTTATATTTCAAGCCTCCCCTGAAAATCCTGTCCTATTTTCAGGGAAACGCGATATATATATCGCGTTTCCCTGAAAATACTTACATGTCTTCAGAAAATATATATACATATATATGTAAGTACAGGCTTCCATAAAAAAGCTAGCGAGTGCTGCAGGGCAATTTGATCTCCTCACCACTTCTCATATTTACTAGAATATTTCCTGTTTTACTGTGCATTTACCATAACATGTATATATTTTTCCTGTTTGTGCAATACCCTATTATTTAGCTCAGGTAGGTCACAGATATGCTATCAGTGTGCGGTAATGTAATTATGTATTGTGGGTGGTGTTCTCCTTTAATCTTATCCAAATAAACTGTTGATCCATCACTAATGAAAGTTTCCAATCTTAACGTTCTCTGTGCAAAATAAATCATGAACAGCCAGACTTTCAGGGACTACTGACACAGCAGGTTTTCCGCATCAACAGGCAGCAGAAGATGCATATTAATTAGAGACTTATTGTAATTAGAGACTTATTGTAATTATTTTGCTTCTGATCTTGTAAAGAAAACTGGAGCTGAAAACACTATTGCTATGGAGGACAGATTGCTTACACTTGAAAAATCTTCAATATTTCACCTACTTCTTGACAAGCTTAGATCTATGAAGAGGCCACTTCGATGAGTTGCAAAATGTCTATGATTTATAGGCAAGTCCAAATAATTTGGACTACTGTTAATAGTACAATGGACTGCATGAATGAAAGTCTTCATAAGCACACTGTTTACAGGCGGCAACTAGAAGATTAATTTTAGCAGTTCAATTACTCGTTTCATTGCTATTTCTTTTTGCCTGTTGGGAAAAGGTTAATGTGCACTTGGCTTATAAGTAATTTCAAATGTTTTCAATGAGGATAGGTTGAAGGACGATTCAGCTATCTGCACAGAAAATCTGTGTCCACAATCTACATCCTGACTTATAATGCTTGTAGATGGTCGGATATAGAATTACTGTAATTTCATATAGCAACACATCAGTATCAATAGATTTTCTTGAGAGCTACTGGAATATTTGTGTTGGGTGCATCCAATAGCACTTGGGCTTACTAACTTTGACTGCAAGGGCAGAAAAGATGGAAATATTGAACCATAATCACTGGTTCTCTGAGACATTGGCTTAACAATGTATATATAGGAAAACCCAAATGTATTTCAGAAGCACTCTCATCAACAGAGACCAATATGCATATACATTATACAAGATAAAGGTGTATAGGTAAAGGTTTGTATTGTCTATATATATATAGGTTTTTCAGTGCTCAAGGGTCACATTTGTAAAACAAGCAGACTTAGATGTATGCACCTCAGTTTTTGGTATAGTTTTGGCTTATTGATATGTCACAGGTGATGGCATGTGACATGGGATGCAGGGTACGCTGCAAATAACAGATTTACAAAAATTGGAATTTTTTTTATTTTAACCCATTTCCAATCCACTGTCTGACGTCCAAAGACATTATGATTTAAGGTTGTACAGCTTCGATGTTGGAAGACGTCCGTCGGGGTTCTCTTACTGTATATTGTCAGCCTCTCTGCTGTCGGAGCCTATCCAACGTGTCACCTCATGCGGTACTGGCTTTAGCCAGCATATAGCGCCGTAGTATAACAGCAGAAAAAGAGTAAGACCCCTAGGAAAACCAGGATACAAATTGGATTGGAAAGGGTTAAACAATTAACTACAAGAGCAATATTATGATGTAGGAATCACAACCGGGATGGCAATATCCCTATGACTTCTGGTCCCTCTGGAACAGCTCCAATCAGTTCTGGTCCTCCCTGCTTGGACAGCATTCACAGCAGCAGTGCCAATAACAACCTCTCTGCTAAACGCATGAGTCCCTGTAATTTGGGCTGTAGGCTATCGTGCCCCTACACCAGTACTTACTGCTTTCTCCTCAGCAGCAACTATTCTGTAGTCCCTGCTGCCACTTCTCTCTCTCTATGCTGCAGGAGAATTACTTTACAAATAACCCCAGAACCTTCTAGCTTCTTCTCACAGGTGGAGGAGGCCGGATATCTACTGTTCCCTATCATAGGGGTAGAACTAGGGAGGCAAGATGCTACCTGTGTCACTGCTGACATCAGTAAAGGAGGCAGAGCCTCTTCTATTGCTCTCTTTTCACTGCTACAGACATTTCCCGTGTCCCTCCCTACTGTTGTCCTAGCACAACAGACGGCTTCTACTCAGCATTCAGAGCCTCATGTGGTGCAGAGTGCTAAGGCAGCAGAAATGTAGTCCAAAGCTCTTGCTCATGACATGAAGGTTGTAAGTTCAATCCCCACAAGGTTCAGGTAGTTGGCTAAAGATCGACTCAGCCTTCCATTCACCCAAGATCGGTAAAATGAGTGCCCAGCTTGGTGGGGGTAATAAATAAATTACTTGAAAGCACTGCAGAATAAATTGGCGCCATAAAAATAGCAAGATTTATTTATTTTTTACTCTAAGCACCTCTGCAACTTGTCACCTGCAGCACATGTCAGTACTTCTCACGGCCATAAAGGCCATTGTACACTGTAAGAGGTAGAGCAGAGCAACACTTTCCCTTTATAAACACATGGAATCAAAGAAGGAATCATATCATAGTGGGAAGATCACAGAATGATTACTTGCTTTAAACAGTGTTGTGCTTCTTCCAGCACAGCCTTTTAAAGAAGTTTTCTGAAACTCCATCAATATCTGATCAATGAGGGTCCACCGCTCAGGACCTCTGCCAATCAGCCATTTGAAGAGACTACGTCAATGACTGCTGATAGTATTGCAAGGTAATAGCAGAGACTCTGCCTTATTATTAGGATGTGTCTTTTAAAACCAATTGGTGCTTCTGATATTGGACAGATTACAACATTTCCGCATGTGTGATTCTCTAATATTGAAGACTAGGTTTGCCTATTGTAGGGTATGGTTCACCAAAAGAGAACCTGCAGTTTACTCTTAAACCGGATTTAACAGATCTGTTAAGAACTGATTTAACAGATTTTAACAGACTGAGCTTCAAAGGCGTTGTACAAGATTAGAAATAATGCTTTCTTCCTTAAACAGCCCCACACTTGTCCTTGTGCTATTAACGGTATTGTATTACAGCTGAGCTCCATTGAAGTGATTGGGGTTGACCTGCAATACCACACACAACTTGTGGACGCGTGGCATGTAATCTCTTTTTTCCTAATAATCTCATTGTATTGGAATTTAGGAGTCATTGCAAAGAGAAGGATTTCAAGGTTACTTCCATTTCCTTCCTCTAAATCTGTGACAGCTATCATATAGTTTACTGTGGAAATATAAAATGCACATAACGTGCCGCTGTCACAATCCAGGATACAGATTCAGGACCTCTGAATTATATACTGTGCTTTTTAGCCTCTGTGTTCTTTAGGCTGCTCTTGTGGTTCATTGCTTTCTTAGCTAAATCCTTTCTGCTACCTGTGATGTGATTGTGGCAGTTAACAAGCTCAGGTGCAGCCTATTCCCCTGTTCCTTCCTGCGGATTTCAGTCTTGTTTAAAACAACCACAAATACGTTGACGATGCCAGTTTTCCAAGAGCTGCCCTTGCTTCAGATTCTTAGGTGCTATGCAGTTTCTTTTTTCTCTATGATGTTGCCGTCTCATCTTAAGTAATGTGAACTAAAGATAATTACCTTTCCCAGCTTGTGCAGGATTCAGCTAGAGAGACAGACGCTTTGGACTTAGTATTAACCAACAGACCGGGAATAATAGCAAAGGTGCCGGTAGGGGGGCACCTAGGAAATAGTTTTAATGTAAGGTTATCCACATGGGCAGGAAAAATATGTCACCATTACATACTACATGGGAAAACACTGGGCAGATTAGACTTGGTAATGGAGTTGGGAATTTTAGTTAACTGTCAATCAGTGTCAGGCAGCTAGTGCCAATACAAATAGGATCATTGGGGCTATAGATTTATAGGAACACATGATGAAAACATTGGGGGATTCATAAAACTATCTAAAATGAAAACTGTCTTTGTTGCCCACAGCAACCAATTACGGAGGCCGAATATGAAATGAAAGCGTAGCTGTGATTGGTTGCTATGGGCAACAAAGACGGTTTTCATTTTAGATAGTTTTATGAATCTCCCCCATTGTTCTTCCTCTTTACAGATCACTGGTCAAATCACACATAGAATATTGTGTACAGTTTCAGGAACCAGTACACAAAAAGTACATATCAGAACATTAGCGGGTAAAAGAAGGTGGCCAAGTAAATTAATAAACTGAATGAGCAGACTACAATACCCAGAGAGGTTATCCAAATTGGGGTTATTCAGTTAAGAAAAAATACGACTATATGGCGACCTAATAACTGTGTATAAATATATCAGGGGACAATATTGAGATCTCTCTCATCATCTATTTATAGCAAATGAATACCTTTCTTTAGAACTTATATTTTATTGAGTTTTAGAGTTTAGACAAGAGAAATACAAGGTTTATCATTGACCGAAATGTACAATAAACTCAAGTGCATAATACATTTCTAAATACATAGCCAAACAATGAATGCATCAGTTGGGGGTACAATGGTTAGTCTCAATAGGACAGGAAGGTCGCATCCTAGAAATAATAGAAAACAATTGTCTCTAGGAGTAATGAGATCTGTCCATAGAGATCCAAAAATTGTACATTGCTTTATAGTCACTAGTACAGCTACATACCGATCTTTCTGTCAAAAATAATAAGCAATAAAAGACACACCCAACTGAAGAGTGGGAAGTAAAAAACAGATTAACTAGTAACTGAAGAAAATCATAATGAGACTGTCGACATGCCCCTAGGCAAGGTTACGTTTTATCCTTACTAAGTAATAATGCTTAAGTTTAAAGTTATAGCCCCAAAGCAATATAACTTTACACGAATAACCAACGAATTGAATAACTGTCAGCATATAAAATAGAATTATTAGGTTAGCTGAAGACATATCCTCTATACCTAATGATACTAAAGTCACACTAGCGCCCCAAGAGAAATCATAATTTAAAATGAAGCATAATGGAAAGTAAATCTTACCCCACAATGGTTTGATGATGTCACATGACCACCAAATGTGCATTGATGATCCAACTTGTCTGTGGCATCTCCAGCACAAACTAGAAGTACAGGGGGACATTTAAGATAACCTATAGGGTATTAAATATCACCAATACAAGTGTTTTGTAGTAATTCTAAAATGATTGGGACAGTGGGATGTTTTAGTGTTCAATTAAAATGCTACAAGCCACTAATTGACTTCCTGAAGGTCTCTCTCCCAATTTATTCTAAAAAGAGGGGTGAGAAGGAGTTCGATGAAAAAACAATATAAGCTTTAGTTATACCCTTGATTTGTTTTTTGGAGTCGGAGAAAAAGATTTCATATGTAGATGTAAGGGGGCTCTTAGTGACGTCCAAAGAAAAAAGAAAGTGCTGGAATTGCAAATATTTATACAATTCTTTATGTGGTAATAGATATAGATCACATAATAGTGAAAAGAAATTCAAATGAGATCCCTCTAACTTATCCCTTAACTTCAATTTGCCCTTGGAATATCAGCCCTTGAGGTCAGTATCAGGAATAATGTATAGAATCATCTCCAAGGGAATGTTTGCAGGCCTCAATAGAAGAACATTTGAGATTAAAGACATTCTTTTCTAAATGCTAATAGATGCTTTAATAGTAGAAGAGTGACATATAATGGGGTTATTAGTCAGTCTCAATAACCACATTAAGCATGAAAGCTTAGTGAATCCAGCAATACTGGCTTCTGTAGCAACCCGGTGTTTATCAAGATCATTCAGCCACCAACTCTTCAGTTGGTCGAGTAAAGAAGTAAAAAAATAACTTTTCAGACATGGATAATGCAATGCACCTTGAGAAGGAGGGAAGTATAATATGTTACAAGTCACCCGTGCTCTTTGGTTCTTCCATATATAGTTCAGAATTTGTTTTTGTATCCTTGTCAGCACAGCATTCAAAATAAGAATGGACAGATTTAGGAAAAATAAAGGATTTTGGGTAACACCAGCACTTTTATAAACAATATCAGTCCGATCAAGGAGACTGACAAGTTAGCGTCGCTTTAAATATCCTTTTCTAAGGTAGATAGCAGACAATTAAAGTTAACAGTTCCCAAATGACCAATGGGGAAAGTAAAAGGAATACAGAGATAAGGGATTCAACCCTCAGCCCATTTATATGAAAATATGTTTTTTGTAATTTTACTTGAAGGAGTGAAGTTATACCCATATTAAGAATTAAGGACTTAGGGACATTAATCTTATAATAGCTGTCAGAGCTCTATTCCTTAATAATTTGCTTAATGCTTGTGTTATTGGACATATTAAAGGCAATTGATATACAACCTGATGTATAAACCTGAGCTAATAGAGCAGAATAGAGAACCATTATGGAGGAAAGAAAAAATTTACTGAACCAAAGATTGGATAATACTTCCTGGAAATAACCCTAATGTACTTGGTCAAATGCCTTCTTCACATTCAAAGTAGGAAGCAGAGAGGGCATTCCTCAAGACATCACCTCAGAAATAATATTAATAAAGTAATGCATGGCATCTACAGTTTGCCGTCCTTTAATGAACCCAACCTGATCTTTAATTTTTAAAGTTATGAGAACCTCCAACAGTTGAGTTGTCAAGATTTTAGAGTATAGATTTATATATATATATATATGGATATACAAGTTAGACGAGCAAGTTTTAACCTGTTTAGCAAGCATAACTGATGCCAAGAATAGATAAGTGTGCCACACCAGGTGGCGTGACACACTTATCTGTAGCTGGCATCCTTGGTATCAGTTCATATGTACGGACTATGTTATCTGCAGTCACCCCTCCCCAATCTTGGGTTGAAGTGAGTGGCTGCAACTTAGTCTGCACTGAACATTCAGCTCCCTAATATTGCAATCTGGCATTCTGCATGCTACTAGGATATATGGTGATTAAGAATGCCCTGCAGTATCAGGTGATGCATGTTTGGCTCTTTTTTTTTTTGTATCTTCGTACATTTTTTTCTCTCACCTTTGTGATTTTATTTAGCTATTAGTGAGATAGCATAGGTTCTGATGTACGCATGGTGGACTTACCGCGGCCTGTAAGCTTACATGTTTTGGCCAAAATGCAAGCTAACACCAATATTATATGTTATAATCATTAATAACTTCAGAAGGGTTTTGATCTGGGGATTATTCCGATAGGAGTCAGGAAGGATTTTTCTAAGGCTTTGGCTTCTACCTCATTGGGGTTTTTGCCAGGTACCAGCAAATTATGGCAAGGATCACTGATTAAAAAAGTCATACTGTAGCTGCAACTGCTTTAATATTATATTGGTGAAGGACTCAACAATAGTCAAGCTACAATATGATCACTGTAGTCATAATCCTACTCTGTGGCCATAGTGTATGAGTTCCAGCTTAATGTGTTAATTGAGTTAATAGAATTTCCTTTACTCTTGTTTAACCACATTATAATGCAGTCCATCTCAGTTCAGAATTGCAGTTAGTTGGAAAAGTGATTTAAAACATGTTTTTACACTCTGTACATGAATAGTATAAGAAGAATATGTCCTGCAGCATCATATTGGTTTATAAATTAGGAGGAATTAATTACGATTAAATTGTTAGTTTCTTTTTTTTTTAAGTATTTTTTATAACTCAGCCCATTGCTGGTGGAGAAACTTTTTTACATCACCACTTGCATCCTGAATCTACTTAACATTTATTATTACTGTGCTGCTTATAGATTTTCTCACCTCATAATTTTGCAGAGCAATCATTCACATACTTTGCTGCACAAAATATCAAATAAGTTATTGAACAACAGCCTAGATTTATCAAAGTAAGATAAATGTTTAATGCATGTTTTGATCTAAAATGTGTTTTATCTTACCCTGCCATAAGATACATAGGAGGCATGTTTAAGAATATGCTGCAGGCTGCTAAGAGTACAAGAGTAGACTATGTGTCATGTATTACAAAAATAAAGCTTTACTTGTCTATCTGTTTAGCAACTTATTTTAAGGTTTTTTGAGAGTTTTATTTGGGTATAAAAATGTAAATATATCATAAAATGGGAGCCTTGTGTGGCAGAGTGTTAAGGCAACAAAAATGCAGTCCTAAGCTCTCGCTCACGACCTGAAGGTTGTAAGTTCACTCCCCGCGTGGTTCAGGCAGCCGACTCAAGGTTGACTCAGCCTCCCATCCTTCCGAGGTCGGTAAAATGAGTACCAAGCTCGGTTTGGGGGGGTAATAAATAAAAATTACTAGAAAGCACTGTGGAATAAGTTGGCGCTATACAAATAACAAGATTTATTTATTTATTTTTATGTATTCATAAAGAGGTAAATTGTACCTTGCAGCATTATGGGATATGTTTGCAGCGTTAAATGTCATGACTTGACATCTAGTGAAGGACAAAACTTTTCTATAGAAACACAGTGCACATTGCCTTGTCCCAGAATGTAGTGCCTTACGAGGACATTCCAACTTTATTTAAATAAGGGCTCATGCACATTCCTATCTAAGAATTTTCACAGCGGGATGTGACCTATGCCCCTGCAGTGACCTGCAGCTTACCTCCTCCGATGTCTTCTCTCTGCTCTGTGATGTACCGGCTGCCGCACAGCCGCACATGTGCAGCGCAGAGCCGGCACGTCAGTGGTAATGTGTCCGTGAGGGCTTCTGCGAATCGTGCACAGAAATAGGACATGCCACGATTTATTTACCATGTGAGTTTTCACGCAGTCAAATCGTGGCTGTCTGCATAGGATTGCATAAACCAATGCAATCCTATTGCAGCGCGCACAGACGGAAATTCTGCGGGAAATCTCACCGCATAGTCTCCGCCCGTGTGCATTTACCCTAACAGTATTGTACAAAGCTGTAGTATGGCACCTATACTAGTGTGTGAGCGCTAACTGTACCTCTATATGAGTACTATTTGATACAGATGTATACAGTGTTTTATGCTAGATCCTTTCCCCGAAAAATGGCGGCATGCTTCATCAGATGCCGATTTCTCCACTAAAACATTGTTCTGCCTAGATCTATGCATTTGCACAAATGGAAAAGATTAGAAAACATTTTCAGCAACAATAGAGATCTTGAAAGCTATAAGGAATTAACATGATGTATTCAAAGTTGTAGAACATACAGTAGTTAGTAAGCTTATTATTGTGGTTTCCTACAGGACTGCAGATAAACCTATTTATTATCTAATATCACTGTGAACACAACTAACATAAGCAAAAAAATCAGCTCCTCTCCATCTGTATGTGATGCGAATCTTTTTCCAGTGCTGACAATACACTTCTATATACCACAGAGCTTGCTAAGTATTATGTCTTAATTGTTTCTAGCATCCCAATAAAGAGCTGTTGTTTAAGTGCATGGAAAAAAGTGATGGAACAAAAGGAATGCAAACAAACAGGAAACATTCCGTCTTTCCAACATTAAAGAATACAAAGGTCTTAGATTGTTCTACAATTGGTTTTCCATCTTATTGGATGTGGTTAAATTCCATCTTGTACAGATTGCTTGTTTTGTAACCCTTATGTTATAATCATCAGGATCACCAAAGGACCAATGAGCATGGCCTAAATTACAATAAGAAGGCCAAGCCGTTATCATTCCTGCTGGATTGATCAGAGAACCATCCCACTTGCATTTCACTTGCTCGTGGGGTTTATGACTAGAGATGAGCGAACACCAAAATGTTCGGGTGTTCGTTATTCGGAACGAACTTCCCGTGATGCTCGAGGGTTCGTTTCGAACAACGAACCCCATTGAAGTCAATGGGCGACCAGAACATTTTTGTATTTCGCCGATGCTCGCTAAGGTTTTCATGTGTGAAAATCTGGGCAATTCAAGAAAGTGATGGGAATGACACAGAAACGGATAGGGCAGGCGAGGGGCTACGTGTTGGGCTGCATCTCAAGTTCACAGGTCCCACTATTAAGCCACAATACCGGCAAGAGTGGGCCCCCCCCCCTCCCAACAACTTTTACTTCTGAAAAGCCCTCATTAGCATGGCATACCTTTGCTAAGCACCACACTACCTCCAACAAAGCACAATCACTGCCTGCATGACACTCCACTGACACTTCTCCTGGGTTACATGCTGCCCAACCGCCCCCCCTCCCCCCCACAGCGCACACCAAAGTGTCCCTGGGCAGCCTTCAGCTGCCCTCATGCCACACCACGCTCATGTCTATTTAGAATTGCGTCTGCCATGACGAGGGACCGCAGGCACACACTGCAGAGGTTGGCACGGCTAGGCAGCGACCCTCTTTAAAAGTGGCGGAGCGATAGCCCACAATGCTGTACAGAAGCAATGAGAAATAGAATCCTGTGCCACCGCCATCAGGAGCTGCACACGTGGGCATAGCAATGGGGAACCTATGTGCCACACACTATTCATTCTGTCAAGGTGTCTGCATGCCCCAGTCAGACCGGGCTTTTTAATTCATAGACACAGGCAGGTACAACTCCCTATTGTGAAGTCCCTGTCGACCCACAGCATGGGTGGCTCCCTGGAACCCACCGGCGGTACACAGAAATATCCCATTGCATTGCCCAACACAGCTGAGGTAGTAATGTCGTGCTTAATGCAGGTGGGCTTCGGCCCACACTGCAGGCCCCAGTCTGACTGGGGTTCTTTATAAGTGTACAGATGTAGTAAAAACTCCGTGTGCACCTACAGCATGGGTGGGTGCAAGGAAGCCACCGGCGGTACATAGAAATATCCCATTGCATTGCCCAACACAGCTGAGGTAGTAATGTTGTGCTTAACCCTTTCCAATCCAATTTGTATATGGTTTTCCTAGGGGGCTTACTCTTTTTCTGCTGTTATACAACGGCGCTATATGCTGGCTAAAGCCAGTACTGCATGAGCTGACACGTAGGATAGGCTCCGACAGCAGAGAGGCTGGCAATATACAGTAAGAGAACCCCGACGGACGTCTACCAACAACGGAGCTGTACAGCCTTAAACCCTAATGTCTTCACAGGTCACACAGTGGACTGGAAAGGGTTAATGCAGGTGGGTTTCGGCCCACACTGCATGCCCCAGTCAGACTGGGGTTCTTTACAAGTGGACACATGTAGGTTAAACTCCCTGTGGACCCACTGCCTGGGTGGGTGCCAGGAAGCCACCGGCGGTACATAGAAATATCCCATTGCATTGCCCAACACAGCTGAGGTAGTAATGTCGTGCGTAATACAGGTGGGCTTCGGCCCACACTGCATGCCCCAGTCAGACGGGTTCTTTAGAAGTGTACAGATGTATTAAAAACTCAGTGTGCACCTACAGCATGGGTGGCTCCCTGGAACCCACCGGCGGTACATAAAAATATCCCATTGCATTGCCCAACACAGCTGAGGTAACGTCAGCTGTAATGCAGGTGGGCTAAAAATTAATTTGATTACACTGTAGGCGAGGGCCCACAAAAATTGCTGTATCAACAGTACTAATGTACATCCCAAAAATTGGCCATGGCCAGCCAAGAGGGCAGGTGAAACCCATTAATCGCTTTGGTTAATGTGGCTTAAGTGGTAACTAGGCCTGGAGGCAGCCCAGTGTAACGAAAAATTGGTTCAAGTTAAAGTTCCAATGCTTTTAAGCGCATTGAAACTTATAAAAATTGTTCTGAAAAATTATTTGAGTGAGCCTTGTGGCCCTAAGAAAAATTGCCCGTTCAGCGTGATTACGTGAGGTTTCAGGAGGAGGAGCAGGAGGAGGAGGAGGAGGAATATTAGACACAGATTGATGAAGCAGAAATGTCCCCGTTTTGGATGGTGAGAGAGAACGTAGCTTCCATCCGCGGGTGCAGCCTACGTATTGCTTACGTATCGCTGCTGTCCGCTGGTGGAGAACAGAAGTCTGGGGAAATCCAGCCTTTGTTCATCTTGATGAGTGTTAGCCTGTCGGCACTGTCGGTTGACAAGCGGCTACGCTTATCTGTGATGATTCCCCCAGCCGCACTAAACACCCTCTCCGACAACACGCTAGCCGCAGGACAAGCAAGCACCTCCAGGGCATACAGCGCTAGTTCAGGCCACATGTCCAGCTTCGACACCCAGTAGTTGTAGGGGGCAGAGGCGTCACCAAGGATGGTCGTGCGATCCGCTACGTACTCCCTCACCATCCTTTTACAGTGCTCCCGCCGACTCAGCCGTGACTGGGGAGCGGTGACACAGTCTTGGTGGGGAGCCATAAAGCTGGCCAGGCCCTTAAAGACTGTTGCACTGCCTGGGATGTACATGCTGCTCGATCTACGCACATCCCCTGCTACCTTGCCCTCGGTACTGCGCCTTCTGCCACTAGCGCTGTCGGCTGGGAATTTTACCATCAGCTTGTCCGCAAGGGTCCTGTGGTATAGCAACACTCTCGAACCCCTTTCCTCTTCGGGAATCAGAGTGGGCAGGTTCTCCTTATACCGTGGATCGAGCAGTGTGTACACCCAGTAATCCGTAGTGGCCAGAATGCGTGCAACGCGAGGGTCACGAGAAAGGCATCCTAACATGAAGTCAGCCATGTGTGCCAGGGTACCTGTACGCAACACATGGCTGTCTTTACTAGGAAGATCACTTTCAGGATCCTCCTCCTCCTCCTCCTCCTCCTCCTCCTCAGGCCATACACGCTGAAAGGATGACAGGCAATCAGCCGGTGTACCGTCAGCAGCGGCCCAAGCTGTCTCTTCCCCCTCCTCCTCATCCTCCTCATGCTCCTCCTCCTCCTCCTGTACGCGCTGAGAAATAGACAGGAGGGTGCCCTGACTATCCAGCGGCATACTGTCTTCCCCCGCCCCCGTTTCCGAGCGCAAAGCAGCTGCCTTTATGGTTTGCAGGGAATTTCTCAAGATGCATAGCAGAGGAATGGTGACGCTAATGATTGTAGCATCGCCGCTCACCACCTGGGTAGACTCCTCAAAATTACCAAGGACATGGCAGATGTCTGCCAACCAGGCCCACTCTTCTGAAAGGAATTGAGGAGGCTGACTCCCACTGCGCCGCCCATGTTGGAGTTGGTATTCGACTATAGCTCTACGTTGTTCATAGAGCCTGGCCAACATGTGGAGCGTAGAGTTCCACCGTGTGGGCACGTCGCACAGCAGTCGGTGCACTGGCAGCTTAAAGTGATGTTGCAGGGTGCGCAGGGTGGCAGCGTCCGTGTGGGACTTGCGGAAATGTGCGCAGAGCCGGCGCGCCTTTACGAGCAGGTCTGACAAGCGTGGGTAGCTTTTCAGAAACCGCTGAACCACCAAATTAAAGACGTGGGCCAGGCATGGCACGTGCGTGAGGCTGCCAAGCTGCAGAGCCGCCACCAGGTTACGCCCGTTGTCACACACGACCATGCCCGGTTGGAGGCTCAGCGGCGCAAGCCAGCGGTCGGTCTGCTCTGTCAGACCCTGCAGCAGTTCGTGGGCCGTGTGCCTCTTATCGCCTAAGCTGAGTAGTTTCAGCACGGCCTGCTGACGCTTGCCCACCGCTGTGCTGCCACACCGCGCGACACCGACTGCTGGCGACATGCTGCTGCTAACACATCTTGATTGCGAGACAGAGGAGGAGGAGGAGGAGGAGGGTGCTTTAGTGGAGGAAGCATACACCTCCGCAGATACCAGCACCGAGCTGGGGCCCGCAATTCTGGGGGTGGGTAGGACGTGAGCGGTCCCAGGCTCTGACTCTGTCCCAGCCTCCACTAAATTCACCCAATGTGCCGTCAGGGAGATGTAGTGGCCCTGCCCGCCTGTGCTTGTCCACGTGTCCGTAGTTAAGTGGACCGTGGCAGTAACCGCGTTGGTGAGGGCGCGCACAATGTTGCGGGAGACGTGGTCGTGCAGGGCTGGGACGGCACATCGGGAAAAGTAGTGGCGACTGGGAACTGAGTAGCGCGGGGCCGCCGCCTCCATGATACTTTTGAAGGACTCAGTTTCCACAACCCTATACGGCAGCATCTCAAGGCTGATGAATTTTGCTATGCGGACGGTTAACGTTTGAGCGTGCGGGTGCGTGGCGGCGTACTTGCGCTTGCGCTCGAACACTTGCGCAAGCGACGGCTGAACGGTGCGCTGAACTACACTGCTGGATGGGGCCGAGGACAGCAGAGATGAGGGTGTGGGTGCAGGCCATGAGGCGGTAGTGCCTGTGTCCTGAGAGGGGGGTTGCATCTCAGTGGCAGGTTGGGGCACAGGGGAAGAGGCAGGGGTGCAAACCGGAGGCGGTGAACGGCCTTCGTCCCACCTTGTGGGGTGCTTGGCCATCATATGTCTGCGCATGGTGGTGGTGGTGAGGCTGTTGGTGTTGGCTCCCCGGCTGAGCTTTGCGCAACAAAGGTTGCACACCACTGTTCGTCGGTCGTCAGGCGTCTCTGTGAAAAACTGCCAGACCTTAGAGCACCTCGGCCTCTGCAGGGTGGCATGGCGCGAGGGGGCGCTTTGGGAAACACTTGGTGGATTATTCGGTCTGGCCCTGCCTCTACCCCTGGCCCTGGCCACCGCACTGCCTCTTGCAACCTGCCCTGCTGATGCCCTTGACTCCCACTCTAAAGACCTGTCCTCCTGAGTAAGCGTTGCACACCAGGTGGGGTCAGTCACCTCATCGTCCTGCTGCTCTTCCTCCGAATCCTCTGTGCGCTGCTCCCTTGGACTTACTGCCCTTACTACTACCTCACTGCAAGACAACTGTGTCTGATCGTCATCATCCTCCTCACCCACAGAAAGTTGTTGAGACAGTTGGCGGAAGTCCCCAGCCTCTTCCCTCGGACCCCGGGAACTTTCGAATGGTTGGGCATCAGTGACGATAAACTCCTCAGGTGGGAGAGGAACCGCTGCTGCCCAATCTAAGCAGGGGCCCGAGAACAGTTCCTGGGAGTGTTCCCGCTCCTGAGCAGGTGTCATTGTAGTGGAGTGAGGAGGCTGGGAGGAAGGAGGAGCAGCAGACAGAGGATTCGGATTTGCAGCAGTGGACGGCGCAGAACTGCGTGTTGACGATAGGTTGCTCGAAGCACTTTCTGCCATCCAGGACAGGACCTGCTCACACTGCTCATTTTCTAATAACCGTCTTCCGCGTGGACCCATTAATTGGGCGATGAATGTGGGGACGCCAGAAACGTGCCTCTCTCCTAATCGCGCAGCAGTCGGCTGCGACACACCGGGATCAGGAGCTCGGCCTGTGCCCACACCCTGACTTGGCCCTCCGCGTCCTCGGCCGCGTCCACGTCCTCTAGGCCTACCCCTACCCCTCAGCATGCTGTATTACCAGTGATTTGATTTCACAGGCAGGAAATAAATTGGCGCAAGACTGCAGGCCAAATATAATTTTTTCCCTTTTTGGAAAACGAAAGGCCCCACTGCCTCTAGTGAATGAATAATCTAAGTTTAATAACTGTGCTGTCTCCCTGCTAATGTGTCACAGAACGTGAGGGTAGCAGAGTTATTATAACTCTTGGAGAGCAGGTATTTTTTTCCCAATTAAGGAAAGCAAATGGCGAAGCCAGCAGTAAAGCGTAGCTGGGTGCGTCTGATTTAGCAATGTTGTTCAAGCAGCTCACACGTGTCCACCGCCCTTAGGACGGACAGAGGCTGGACAAATAGATTTGTTTTCAGTTTTTTTCCACCAAAAGGCAGCACTGCGTATATTCAATGAACATGAGAAGTTTAATAACTGTGCTGTGTCCCTGCTTATGTGTCACAGAACGTGAGGGTAGCAGAGTTATTATAACTCTTGGAGAGCAGGTATTTTTTTCCCAATTAAGGAAAGCAAATGGCGAAGCCAGCAGTAAAGCGTAGCTGGGTGCGTCTGATTTAGCAATGTTGTTCAAGCAGCTCACACGTGTCCACCGCCCTTAGGACGGACAGAGGCTGGACAAATAGATTTGTTTTCAGTTTTTTTCCACCAAAAGGCAGCACTGCGTATATTCTATGAATAATAACTGTGTTGTGGCCCTGCCTATACAATTCTTTCCCTGCAGTATCAATGGAGGGTGCAATGGTCTGCAGAGGCGATTTTGAGAAGCAAAAAAAAATGCAGCACAGCTAACAGCAGCCTGGACAGTACTGCACACGGATAAATATGGCCCTAGAAAGGACCGTTGAGGTTCTTGAAGGCTACACTCACTCCTAACACTCTCCCTGCCTATGCAGCACTTCTGTCCCTAATGCCAGGTGCAACGGTCTGCAGAGGCGATTTTGAGAAAAAAAAATTTGCCACTGCTAACAGCAGCCAACACACAGCTATCAGTGGCCCTAATAAGGACCTTTGGGGGGTCTTGAAGCCTACACTAACTACCAATTCTTTCCCTACAGCAGCTCCGGTACAAACAGCACTGTCCCTCATCTAACTCACACCGCATCTGAGGCGAACCGCGGGAGGGGCCGACTTTTATGTTCGGGTGACACCTGATCTCCCCAGCCACTCACAGCAGGGGGGTGGTATAGGGCTTGAACGTCACAGGGGGAAGTTGTAATGCCTTCCCTGTCTTTCAATTGGCCAGAAAAGCGCGCTAACGTCTCAGGGAAGGAAGTGAAAATAACCAGAACACTGCATGGTGTTCGTTACGAATAACGAACATCCCGAACACCCTAATATTCGCACGAATATCAAGCTCGGACGAACGCGTTCGCTCATCTCTATTTATGACCTTTTGAGGTTACTTCCCAAAAGCCTTATTAATTTAACCCTGTATGGTTGAATTGTAGTGTATTATCTGCAGTGGAAAATATACTGTGGCTTTTGGTGCAGATTTTACCCCCTTATTTGAAGAGGTGGCATATGCACTAAAATTCTGCAACATAAAGCTTAGCTGACATGGCAGAAATTTGTCCCACAAATCCATGACAAAATCTGCATCACTTTAGCATTTTATCTGCACTGCATGAATTTTTGGGCACACGAATTCTGAAATCTACGTTCAGGAAGAAAATAATTAATATGTCAATTCTTGGTGCAAAGTTTGTTTCGGGCTGCCACCTGCGGGTTTGCCCCATTGCAAAGAGCTAAATCTGTGTGCAGATCTGCATCAAAATCCTCAGCTTTGGAGTTCTGCTGTGGATTAAACTGTCAGATCTGCATTGGAATAATCCGTTGTGGCTCTAACAGTAACCATGTCCATGTGAATGAGGCCTTGATTGACACGCTGAAATTTTAAAATCCACGCTATATGTCAATTGCCCTGCAAATTTAGTGTAGATTTTTCCATATCATGTGGGTGAGGTTTCTTTAATCCCATCTATATAACTTGTACTGCTTCAGACTAACGCACAGAAAATTGACATCATTTACACCTTGTGTGAACATATCCTAAACTTTTACACAATTGGATAGCTAAGTAATTGGAAGACAAGTAATCATCACTTTGTAACCAGTCATAAATCTCTAGGAAGACCATTGTTCTGGGAGAACTACCCTGGGCTGAGAAACTGTCCAATCATCGCAGAATAAGTCATCATGAAGTCTTGTTGCTCGATAGAGAAATTTGTTGCCGACAATTATGTATGACGAAAACTCTATTGTGAAGGTCCACAAATACTCCCCCATTCATTGTATTCATGTGCATTCCCTGAAGGAGTTACTGTCCTTACCTATCCTTACTTGTGTACAGTTTTACTTGTGTTTGATTACAGTCTGACCTCTACCGTATATTTCCAAGTGAATGGCGTTAAACTGCAATATCAAACAAAGTCAACATTCCATGAGTAGCGCTGTTTCTGTATTAAAAACCCATCCTGCTTTGCTAATCTCAGCCAATCCCTTTAAGAATTATATATCAAGAAGGATAAAATCAAATATTCTTTTTTAATGAACCCATTTGGTACATAACACAAGAAAGGCAAATATTTCATTTGCTTGTGGCTCCTTCTCATCATCTAGTGACTAAACCAAATACAGAACTTGTATGCAAAAAGCAGCACACACTTTTACCACAAACTCAGCGGCAAGCAAAAAACCGATGCACGCTCCATATAGACCACGGATCCAATCACCAAGCAAATCCAAAAATTTGTAAAAGGAGCAGCAAGCTGATGCAAAAATAACAATTCACATCCTCAAAATGAATACAGAGTTTAAAGACAAAATTTGGCAATTGTTACACCCACTTTCATAGTATTCATCATCATTAACATCATTAGTTGGAGTAGAAGCCATAAATATCAATTAAAATCAAATTTCGAACAATAGACTGTACTGCGAGAAACAAGTAATGGTATATCACACAAGTCATTTCACTAAGGATCCAAGTAGGAAGAGACTTGAATTACATCCTTACTGCTGAGATACAGATAAATAGAAATAGTCGCTACCTGTTCTGTGTGAGAGATCACAGGAGTACACTCACATGGGAGAGCAGAGGAGGGATTAGTGGTATAATGCTAGATAGCACACTTGTAGACCATAACTAGATTCCGACTCTATATTTGAATGTCACAGAAAATTAGAACTTCTTGTTGGACTCTGTTCACACTAGAACCATGACAGCTATACTGGATCTGTTTTGAAATGTATACCGGCTAATCCTCATGGGCCCATACTAACTTTAATGGGATGTATCATAGTTCTGGTATTTATGCCCAAAAGAGTATCACTGCTGAATGTAATGTTCTTGCTGTCAAAAACACCTGAAAGGCTGATAGAAACCCAGGCCAACCCATTAATGTTAATGTGAACGGAGCACAAGAGACTCACTTTTGAACGAAAAGGCAAAGCTACCGTGTATGAGGATCTACTTAAGAGCATTGGGAGGTATAAGTTTTTCCTTAAAGGAGTTGTCCAGAACTATTTTTACTTTCTCTATTGATTGGCATGGGTCGGCTGCTCAGATCCCCACCGATCAGCTGATTACCGATGCCTTTGTTGGACCCCCACCGGTCATCAATTGAAAAAGAATCAAAAAAGGCCTAGACAACCCTTTGTAAGTATTATCCAGGAACTGTTTTCTTGCCAGCTACAATATATTACAGATATTATTAATCCCTTTAAAAAAAACTAGTACTTAGCAACATTTTATTAACCTACAGAATCTGAGCAATGCAATGAAGTATTTGTGTTTTTGTTTGTATTTCCAGTACTTCTTAAAGGTTTGTTGTTCCGAATAGTTCAGTAATCAATCATGCAATTAAGAAAGGTAGGACACTTATGAAACCCTACTTGTCCTTTCTGTAAAAAAAAAAAGCTATTTCTGATGCATCAAGATTCTGTTCTGGTGGATTCAGCAGGTTTAGGAGTATCCAAAGCAATATACAACCTCAATGTCCTTTGAAAGTAATGCAAACAATGTTGTTTCAGTAACTTAAAAGGCATTGTTCAGTTTTCCTCTAGACATCCCTCAAGGAGTTGCTGTCTGGATGTTTCCTGCTTCTCCAGTCTACTTACTGAACATAGTATATTAACTTGGCACCAAAACTACCCCTTCCAGCCATTTTGTTTTCTTTTACAGATATTGATTCATAATAGGGAAACTTGCAGTAAATGTACCTTTTAAGCTTCCACTAAAAGTTACTTAAATATTTTCCCAAAGACACTTTTTATACGGCTTTTACCGGAGGTCTATATGTGCATTTATTGTTATTTCTCATTATTAATCAATAGCACCTTTCATAGAGGATGCAGCGCAGAGGCAAATTTTGGCAATTAGAGCAGATTTTGTTACATTTTAACTGTTTAATGCAAAAGGGCTCATGTCCATGGACATAGTGTAAAGCACTTGGGTCTCCCCACAGCGTTTTACTGGTGTTTGTGATGCTGGCTCTGCCGGCAGAGACCGCAAATAGCGTTGCATACGCTGCGCATGCAAAAGTATAGAGCTCACACTGCATGGTACGTCGAGAAGTAGAGGATGCTGGGATTTATTTCTTTATGCTCTATTTCTGCATGCTCATGTCCATTGACTTTCATTGACTCCATTTACCGCGTATCACGCGGCCGTGCATTGCACACGTAATATGCAGTGAAAAAACGTCTCTGGACATGGGGCCGTATGCGGAATGCTTTGTGGAATTTCTTGAGCCTTTCCGCAGACTTTAATTGTGGAATTACATCTCCTGCATGTTACAAATCTGCACAAACAATTCCACAGGACGTCCTTAATTCCGCAGCAGCTTACTGCTGCGGAATTTAATCTTGCAGTTTTGAGCTAAAGACGTGCAGAATTCAAGCCCTATAGGCATAACATTATGATACAGGCCTTTTACCCTGCCTGCTAATGGCAATAGAACATTCGCAAGAACCTTTGTTTGCTCATCAGGCCATGAACCCCATCAGGCGACAAATAAGCAAAGGGTCGTTCATCGGCTAATTGCGTCTTTTCTGCAGAAAAATCATTGTTTTCAACAGCACCACTCTGCATGTGTACTAAAGATCTGATGCCGATGATGAGGAAGCTATAAGGACTTATTTACATGGATGATTTAAGCATCTGAGTTTGGTCTTAGTTTAAAACTGACAGAACATGGATCCACTAAAGTCAATGGTAATATTCATATGTGGGGTTTTTTTCATGTACTAATGGTCTAGAGTAGAAAAAAATTGCAGCATGGCCCATTTTGGTTTGATTTTTAGACCAGAATCATCCATTAAGGTCAATGAGCGCCGTCCCATTGAAAGCAATGGGAGAACATTGCGATTCTCTGCCACAGCTGTCACAGATCTGACAGTTGTAGCAGGGGATTCTTTACTTCCCCTGGGGATAAATAAATTCTCTGCCACAACTATCACAGCTATGGCAAGGGATTCTTTACTCCCCATGGGGAGTCCCCTTGTCACTGAACACTGTGACAGTGCTGTCACAGTGTTCAGTGACAAGGGGACTCCCCGTAGGACATATTGACACAGTAGCCGCAGAGAGGTGAGTATATAATTTATTTTTACACAAACCAGGGATGATTTTCAGAGAAGGGCTTATATGTCAAGCCCCTCCCTGAAAACCACTGCAGGTGTTGCCGGCATCCTATTGCTTTCAATTGGGGCGCCGGCTGCAGTAGCTGTGGCCCCATTGAAAGCAAAGCTGCATGGACCTGCATTCAGGCGTGTTTTTAGTTATGTGTGCACCTATGTACGCACACGCACATGCTTGTGTGAATGCACCCTAAGAACATCAGCCGGTGCTGGATTTCATGCCGGCATAAGCGTAATGATGAGCGAGAACCTCACGATTTTTGTTCATCATTCAGTCGTTTATCCGCATTTAAACTAAAGAATTATCTTTCAGTTTAACTTATTTGTAAAATTTTCCTCACAATAATCGCTCTGTCTAAACGAGGCATTAGTTTTTATTTTTTCAATTCAACGGTTCAGTGGAATTCACTACTATCAGCTACACAGTCTTGCCCTAGTTTAGAAGCAACTTCAAAGAAACCCAACACACCTATTCATATGTCACTAGAGCACAGGAGGAAAGATAAGCATAAGGGACATTATCACAACATGCTAGCAAAACTCTCAGTGGGTGGCAATTCCCATTGCAAGCATTGAATGGTCCCACATATTCAAATATAGCATATATATTATATAAGTATACCTAAAGAGTATCGTGAAATCATGTTTTTTTTCAAAGCTAATCATCCCACACTACAACTTTTTGAATGTGACAAACCAAGAAGAAAGACAAGGAAAGACATATCTGTACCTGATGTAATATACACCTTAAGAACAATATTGAATCCATACAAAGTATGAGGCCTTATGAACATAGGCACTGAGAGGGGTGCATGGGCCATTTACAGTACCCTACCCATAATGGGCACCAATAATATACAGCAACAATATGATCCACACTCATTTTTTATCCCACCTTTACTGGATTATAATTGGGAGGAGTTGGAATGAATAATCCTTTCTGTGCTTATTCGATCCTCGCTCCTCTCAAAAAATGAACATTGTTGCCAGCAGCACATTCCTTGTTCACAGAGATTTTGGTCCATATAAATGTAGCAATCAAACTATAAACAAATGTTTTCTCGTTTGTTGTTTGATTGCAGAGTCTTTTATACTGGGCAATTATAAGGAACAAACATTAGTATGAACATTCATTCAGCGGATAATCAACCCTACAAAAGGACCATATGCTTCAGATTTCATATAGAGACAGGGGCTTATTTATTAATCAAAATATGATGGTTTTCTGGAGCAAATTACGCCAGAAGACTGTCTTACATGCTTTGCACTACATTTACTATGTGTTTTTAGATACAGTCTTTCTGACTTGTCTTAAAAAGGGGCATGGCCTAAATTGTGCCAAAAATTGCAACAATTTACCATAAATTGCACCAAAATTTTGGCACAATTTTTGGGGTAAACTAAGCAAATGAGTAGGTGTTCTAGACCTAGACTAGACAGTCTTAAAATTTGACATATTTAACAGAGCCACTGTAATGAATCTGGCACATTTTAAATCCATCTAGTCTAAGTTTGCGCTGTCTAACTTTTAGACAATATTAGTAAGTACATCCTACTGAATTTTCTTCTGTCTCAACAATCTAACATAATGAGAAGTGTTATCAGATGCCATATTATGGAGCTATTCTTCCGTAAAAACATTACTTCTAATGAAGAATATCTGTGACATATATCACCTGATGTAGCATGGTACTGGGAGTTCTGTCCTCCTTGTGCCACTGTGCAGCCTCTGTGCTGTGTGAAATGACATATTAAATGTTAACCCATTGATAGATTTGGATATATGTGTAAGTCCAAATGCAGCTGCAGGCACTGCTGAGGCACAGGGTAATAGATTGACTGTCAGTAATACACTGACAGGCCATAATACAATGAAATAATAAGTATTCCCAAGCTTTACATTAGCAATCAAAAGAATGCAGCTTCAAGTCTCTTAGTAGGTAAAAAGGAAATAAAAAAAAGTTGAAAAAGATAAAATAAAGATATCTTCACTTCAAAAACCAAAAACTTAAAAAAAAAATTTTTTGCTTATAAATAAGTAGTTCAACTTAAAAAATACATATTTTGGAATACCTCTAATTGTAATAAGGCATAGAGAAAAATTAATAACATGTTATTTTAACACACTGATTGATGATAACAAGGGTGTTATATGTATATTTATATATCGAATCAAACTTTCTCAGTGTGATTGTAATGTTGATATAAGTAAGTGATTGCGATATGAGAACAGAAGGATAATTTATTGCAGAAAACTGAACACTTGGAGGGGGGCCCTAGTACCCTGTTGGGCTGCCTCTAGGTTGGACACAAGAAGTGATACAGGCAGGCACGGAGGCATGCAGGTTCTGTACGGTATCCTACGGCATATCTGTCCACATTTGCTGTAACTGAGCCTCTAAATTGTGCAAGCTTGTAGACTGTCAGAGTTAGCATCCCATATGGTCCCATACATGTTCTATTGATGATAAATCTGGCAATCGGGCAGGCCAGAGAAGTGTGGAAATATTGTTGAGGCATTCCTGTGACACCATTCTGTGTGCGGCTGAGCATTAACCTGCTGGAAAATGAGAGGAACACATATGTCTGAATATATCGCTGAGCTGTCATTGTCTTTCTTACCACTAGTAGGGGTGACCAACTGCTGTTTGAGATGTACCCTCAGACTCAAGCAGTGGGGAGCAGTGTGCCGCTCCACAGCACAGAATAAGAAGAAAGTTGGGGGGGTAATAACACAAACAACACATAAATAAATATATAGTCTACAGCCACATATAGTCTACAGAGAGGGGAAGAAAGAAGTTGCGGTACAGGGAGAAAAAAGAAGAGAAATTCACATGGATGTGCCTGCATCCTAATAGTAAGTGAGTCACTGCCCCGCAGCCACTGGAATCACACATACACTGCTCAGTACTGCTGTACAATCTCTTACAAGATGCTGTTATTTCTGGGTAGTGATAAGTGAACTTTTCAAGTTTGGTTCAGCCGGTTTGTCGTATTTCAGCAAAGGTTTGGTTTGGTCCGAATTAGTTTGAAACAAAGTTGAACTTTACCAATACCAATAGAAATGGAATATAACATGGTGTTAGTGGTCTAGCTGAGACAAACCTCCCCAAGGTTCAGATTTGCACCAAACTGAACTTTTAGCAAAGTTTGACCCAAAACAAGGTTTTCAGTGTTTTGCTTTGCTCAACAGTATTTGTGAGTTTGTATGTTATTCAGAGATAGGGAGCAGAATCTGCTATTTTCTGAATGTGCAGTGTATGTGAAACATCATAGCAACAGTCTCCACCCACCAAATTAGGGACAACAGATAATCAGAGATATAGCCTACAAAGAGGAAACAAGTGAAAAATACAAAACATAAGTCATATGATAGCCAGATATAGTGTTATACCCCATGTACACACTCGTCACATTATCTTTAAGCAATATCTAAAACTGCACGTATGCTCAAAGAATCTTTTGGATGTCTATTCATGAAATGTGGCTTTTTCACGAATTTAGTAAACTTAAATGATAAAAAGTAATTTGGTTATGAACTCCCTTAAATTATTTTGTAAAGATACATGAGCAATTAACATTCAGGTGAAAGTCAAGAGCTATATTGGGAGAACTTAATTTTTCTTCATAAAAAGGACAGTTGACAAAATAATATTCAATAAAAATAAGCAAGTTAATTACTTTTCCAATCAGTTTGAATGGCATATTATATTACAAGTGTTCACTTTTCTGCACTACATTATCCTTTTGCTCTGATATTGTAATCACTTTTATCAAGGTTACAATCACATAGAATGTTTCATTCGATTCTGACAACTTCTAGGTGATTGACGGTTTTTTACAATGAGTGTATTAAACACCAGTACCACTTTCTCCAATGTGTATGAATGTACAGTGTAACTTAGTAAAGTTTCCAACACTTTCCAATTTTCATAAGTATCAGGTCCTACCTGGCGCTGTTGGTGTTTATGTTTGTTTGTTTTTAATTAACAGGAGGGCATATGCCCTGTGGATAAATATGCCACATTGTAAAAAGGTAAGAAATAGAGATGAGCGAGCATGTTCGTTCGAGCATTAGTATACTCAAAAGTACTCATTACTCGAGCTAGCACCACTGCAGTGCTTGGGTGCTTGAGAAAATGTCACCCTCTCCATTGCCTTCAATGGGGCCATGGCTGCCACGGCCCTTCCCTGAAAAACAAGGATTTTAGTGTAAAAAAAATGAAAAAAGAAAAGAAAAAACATACCTATCCGCCCCTGCCGTGTCCCCGGTGGGGATGAAGAACACATCTGCCGCATGCGGCAGATGTTTCCTTCATCCCCATTAGTAAAAAGAATTCCCTGCTGCTACATCTGCCACATCTCTGACAGATGCAGCAGAGGAATTCTTCAATTCCCTACCGCAGCAGTCACACATGACAGCTGCGGTAGATGATCCTGCTGCCGGCACCCCCATCAATGGATTTCAGGGAAGGGCTTTAAATATAAGCCCTACCCTGAAAATCCAGTAAAAGTAGTGTAAAAAACAAAAAAAATACATACTCACCTTTCTTCAGCTGCCAGAGCTCAGCAACGTCTTCTCTGCGCTGTCCTCAGCTCTGTAGTGCTGTTCTATCAGCAAGCGGGGATTTAAAATCCCTGCCTACTGAAAGAGCTGATCGTGATTGGCTGAGGTGCTCAGCCAATCACTGGCAGCTCTCGCCAAATGAATGACGGGCAAGAGCTGCCTGTGATTGGCTGAGCACCTCAGCCAGGGAGCTGAAGGGAGGTGAGTATGTATTTTTTTTGTTTTTTTACACTACTTTTACTGGCAGCAGCCGCGGCTCCATTGAAAAATGCCCAGGTCCCCATTGACTTCAATGGCGTTCGTTACTTGAAACAAGCTCTCGAGCATTAGAAAAAGCTCAGCTCCAGTAACGAGCACCCGAACATTTTGGTGCTCGCTCATCTCTAGGAAGAAAGTGTCTTAACACCCAGGTGGGGCGTCACTAATAGTTAGTTCAGTTTAGTTTAACCTTTTTGCCAGACAGGCTGGGACTGTACTTGCATTATATAAAACCTTTTCCAGTATAGCCTTTTAACATTTAATGGAAAACTTCATGAAAATATTGTCCTGATGACTTTGAGACGATAATGACAGACTTTAAACTGCAAACATTTGTAACGTTCGGAAGCTGATTGCACAACTCTTTTAAAAAGCCAAAATGAGATTGAGGAGTTACACTGGCAGAAAACCAGAGTTCATCTAAAAACACGCCAAAATGCCTGACATTTTTATTCCTACTAACCGGAAAACATGCTGTTCCCTATAATTATAGAGTATATTAGAATTATGATTTGTGAATGTGTAGTATAATGTATTCCATCTGCTGAACATAAAAACGTAAGATTATATCAAGAAATATTTTGCTCTCTTATGATAAAAAGTACACTTAATAAAAAAAAAGAAACAAGTTCATCTCTGGGAAATTAAGAAGATATCGTGCTGTTAAATGTGCATTCAGGCAAGGTTGCTACATAACTTTCCTATAAACTGCAGAAAATTTGCGATGATATATTTATTTCATGCATATTTAGAAGAGAGAGAGGTGTTTCCAGTGAATTCTTGTTGGAAACGGTTAATGTATGCAGAAGTGTGAAAGTCACTTTATATTCCAAATATAACATACACAGAATATTGTTAAAATAAGTCAGCTATGACTGTTTCATTCTGGAAGTACCAAATAAAAGGAGAAGAAAAGATGGAATGAAATGCAGGTGTCTCTTGAGAGGAAATCTTTTTCTCTTCTAAATCCCACTATATTTTTGGTATTTACTTAAAGTCAGAGCCCTAACAATAGTTTAAATGGACAGAAGATTGCATTATATTTGCAGGGAAAAAAGGAAATACAAAGAATCTACCATGAAGGTGCAAACAATAATAATGCAGCTTACAGTATATCTACTTGAATTTATAGCAACCCTCTGGTCCTGGACAAACAAAGATGGCAACACCACTTTTCTGACAATCTGTTGCATACTGTGCATTACTAAATATCATTAATCTAAAGGCCCTTTTACATGCAATGATTATCATTCCAAATTAGTTCAAATGAGCAAAAGTGAGCGATAATTGTTATGTATAGACACAAAGCCATCGTGCACTATTCATTCACTTGTCATTTATCGCAGAGGTTCATCCTACATAAAAATGGTTGTTACCGTGTTTCCCCGAAAATAAGACAGTGTCTAATATTAATTTTTGTTCAAAAAGGTTTAACTTTTTTACATGTTTAGCTGCCTGGACACTATTTAAATTGACTTTTTTAATTAACTGTTAGCAGGGCTTAATTTTGGAGTAGGGCTTATATTTCAAGCATCCTCAAAAAGCCTGAAAAATCATTTTGCATCCTCAAAAAATCTGGAAAATCATGCTATGTCTTATTTTTAGGGCATGTCTTATTTTCAGGGAAACAGGGTAGTTTGTTTGCTTTTCGCTGCATTTAAATGGTATTCATTTTATACATATATATATGTTAAGCCATTGGAAAGACCTTAGGGAAGGGGGGGGGTGATTGTTTGCCATGCTAAAACACAATGACTACTTGTTCACTCATACAGCAGAAGACAATGGATTTTCTTCATACTAATTAAAAACCTGCTGGCCAGGAATTCCTCACATAAACACACGCCCACCTGAGCAAACAACATATACAAGGTTCACTTAACTAATGATGGAAATGGAGAGTATTTCAAATGATTATCTGTACGTTTTAATGTTCAGCATTTAATGAAGAAAAGTTGTTAATTCGGTCAGTTGTTCAAACAATAATCATTGTGTGTAAAAGGGCCTTAAGACACTACTGATCTGAATGGCCAGTCCTGCATCATAGTAGACAAATAATTAGTCCTGCATCATAGTAGACTAATGATGCCTACTATTGCACAGTGTGCATCAGGTAGTTAGAGAATCAGCCATTTTTGTTCAGGACTGGAAGGTTGCTTTAAAGAGAATCTGTCACTATCTCTTTGCACTCCTATCTGAGAGTAGTATAAAGTAGTGTCTGTCACACTGATTACAGTGATATGTCTAATGGTTGGATCTGTGAAGTAGTTTTGGAGAAAATTACATTTTATCAGACATGCATAGAGAACTACTTAGAGTAGTCCTGGATATTTTTGAGCTGAAGGCTAGCTACATCCATCCCATCCTACAGTCAGTGATTGATGGTTCCCTGCCTATTGGCCCTTTTACATGGGACAATTATTGTTCAGAATCATTCGAATTCCCGCGGGTGAGCGGGAATTTGAACAATAATTGTCCCCATGTAAACACATGCAGCAACTGAACAAGAATTGTTCAGTTATTTATTTTCTGCATGCAGAAAACTGAATGACATGCTGTTTGGTGTAAATGGGGTCATTAACTTTTGAACGACTGTCTGCTTACTGCGAATGGAAGCGGGTAGGGAGAGTATGATCCCCGGCCCGCTCCGTCACCATTTGCCTAGTGCTTTGAGCATTGTAAGTGATGCTCGCTCTTGTGTAACAGCACAAGAGCGAGCATCACTGGGACGAGCTGCCGGGTATCATTTGCTCGAGAGTTCGTGCCATGTAAATGGACCATAGTACAGAGTGAGAAACCTGCCAGTGGTTGGCTGAGGGGAGAGGTGGGTGTCACTAACCTGCAGCTCATGCATACATAAGACTAATTATTTGTCTTACTACTGCTTAAACAAATTCAAATTTCTACTGAAATCAGTGTAACTGGCACAACCTTGTGGTGTTCTCAGTGAGAGCTGCAAATATTGGAGACACATTCCCTTTAAAGTCTGGACATTTTCATAACATGCAGATATTCACAACACCATTGCTACATTGCTGTTACTATGCATTAGCAAAAGTATCCTTGATTCACGATTATGGTTGGAAAATTCTATATTAATATTAATGCTTATACATTTATAGCTACTATAGTCAAATGGTAGGGTTATCGATAGTATATATTTAAAAAATAATATGTATATATATATATATATATAGCAGCAAAGTATGTATGACTCCGGGGGTTGAACAAAAGAACAAATCTCTACTGTGCCCACACAACGTTTCAACCCTCCATCCGAGGGTCTTTGATAAAGACCCTCGGATGGAGGGTTGAAACGTTGTGTGGGCACAGTAGAGATTTGTAAAGACCCTCGGATGGAGGGTTGAAACGTTGTGTGGGCACAGTAGAGATTTGTTCTTTTGTTCAACCCCCGGAGTGCTGCTCTCATACATAGTTTGCTGCTGAAATTACGATACAGGATCCAGGATCGTTGATGAGCGTGCACCAGCTGGTGAGGACTGTCTTCCCTACATATTTGAAGGTGAAGTGTGTGCTGTGATCGGTGTTGTATATTGGATTATATATATATATATATATATATATATATATATATATATATAATATATATTTACCATAATATTTTCTATTAGAGTAAAATAAACTGTCACACACTTTTTTGAGTGGCAGGGCCCCTGCGGAAACATACTTAAGACAAGCTTTTGAGACAAAGGTCCTATTTATACAGTTCGATAACAGATGTTTGAAGAGCGCCAATCAATGAGATCATTGTACTCTCAACTAGCCTTCACACAGGCTGAATTATGCTGCATGGGGGATACACAATTGTTCATGTGATTGTTTGCCTCCCCTCCATACAGTTACAGCACATCAACTCATTTGCACAATGAAATGTGTCGCCGACAATGATGATTGCTGCAGCACAAACAAGCTGATCAGCTAATGATGAACAAACCTTTTCTCATTGGTCAGCTGATGGAGGGCGTATTCATACACCCAGTGATCTGTGAACAATCATTCCTACAAATGTCCGATTATAGGGCCATGCATAGGGCCTTTAGAAGAGTGACATTTTTATTTCTTAAAGATGGCTAAACACCTTAGATAGCTGTGTCCTGGCACAGCTGTGTGTGCATGTATTCTCAATAGACAAAGGGGAGGGTGGCTTTACATGGGCTGATTCTTGCCCATTTTAACAAGCACCAATCAACAAATAGCATGTCAATCAACACTTGCTAAGTAAAGGCCCTTTTAGACACAATGATTTTCGCTCAAAAATCGCTCAAAGCCATCTTTTGAGCGATAATCGTTGTGTCGAACTACACTGACATTATGCAGTTTTCATTAAGCCGTCGCTGAAAGGTCAGCGATCAGGTATCAGGAATTAACAGCGGGATACAGCTGATACTATTGTTTCAGCTGTATACCTGCTCCCTGAAGACAGGCTGGGTATGAAGAACACAGCATATCCTGCTCGAAGCGCTCCGCTGTATAACGGCTTGGCGCTCTGAGCGGGGAACAGAGCTTGTCTTCTGCATTCCTAGCTCGGAACGCAAGGCCACCACTCAAAATGTGAGCGATCACCTTGCGGTGTAAAAAAGCACACAACGATTATCGCTCAAAAATGACTCAAAAGATTTTTTGAGCGATAATTGTTTTGTCTAAACCAAGCTTAACTTTTAGATGATTGCAAGTATGGGGACAAATGACAATTTATATGATTGTTCATCCTTGTATATACACTGTAGATTGTACATCTTCTTGTTTTCATGGATGGATATGCTGACAAAAAGTCATCATTTTTATGCCAGTATGAAAGATGCAATCAGCCAAGTGTTTGTTTATTTGTCAGTTCATCACTGCTGGGGAAGAAGCCAACTATTGGGCGAAACACTGTGTCGGGGTATGCATCTAGGTCGGTGCTATATATGGTATAAGTATGTTCATTTATTTACATCTAGGTCCGTGCTATATATGGTATAAGTGTGTTCATTTATTTACATCTAGGTCGGTGCTATATATGGTATAGGTATGTTCATTTATTTACATCTAGGTCGGTGCTATATATGGTATAGGTATGTTCATTTATTTACATCTAGGTCGGTGCTATATATGGTATAAGTATGTTCATTTATTTACATCTAGGTCCGTGCTATATATGGTATAAGTATGTTCATTTATTTACATCTAGGTCCGTGCTATATATGGTATAAGTGTATTCATTTATTTACATCTAGGTCTGTGCTATATATGGTATAGGTATGTTCATTTATTTACATCTAGGTCTGTGCTATATATGGTATTAGTATGTTCATTTATTTACATCTAGGTCGGTGCTATATATGGTATAGGTATGTTCATTTATTTACATCTAGGTCGGTGCTATAAATGGTATTAGTATGTTCATTTATTTACATCTAGGTCGGTGCTATATATGGTATTATAAGTATGTTCATTTATTTACATCTAGGTCGGTGCTATATATGGTATAAGTATGTTCATTTATTTACATCTAGGTCGGTGCTATATATGGTATTAGTATGTTCATTTATTTACATCTAGGTCGGTGCTATATATGGTATTATAAGTATGTTCATTTATTTACATCTAGGTCGGTGCTATATATGGTATAAGTATGTTCATTTATTTACATCTAGGTCGGTGCTATAAATGGTATAGGTATGTTCATTTATTTACACCTAGGTCTGTGCTATATATGGTATAGGTATGTTCATTTATTTACACCTAGGTCTGTGCTATATATGGTATAGGTATGTTCATTTATTTACATCTAGGTCGGTGCTATATATGGTATAGGTATGTTCATTTATTTACATCTAGGTCGGTGCTATATATGGTATAGGTATGTTCATTTATTTACACCTAGGTCGGTGCTATAAATGGTATAGGTATGTTCATTTATTTACATCTAGGTCGGTGCTATATATGATATAGGTATGTTCATTTATTTACATCTAGGTCCGTGCTATATATGGTATTAGTATGTTCATTTATTTACATCTAGGTCGGTGCTATATATGGTATTATAAGTATGTTCATTTATTTACACCTAGGTCTGTGCTATATATGGTATAGGTATGTTCATTTATTTACATCTAGGTCGGTGCTATATATGGTATTATAAGTATGTTCATTTATTTACATCTAGGTCGGTGCTATATATGGTATAAGTATGTTCATTTATTTACATCTAGGTCCGTGCTATATATGGTATAAGTATGTTCATTTATTTACATCTAGGTCCGTGCTATATATGGTATAAGTGTATTCATTTATTTACATCTAGGTCTGTGCTATATATGGTATAGGTATGTTCATTTATTTACATCTAGGTATGTGCTATATATGGTATTAGTATGTTCATTTATTTACATCTAGGTCGGTGCTATATATGGTATAGGTATGTTCATTTATTTACATCTAGGTCGGTGCTATATATGGTATTAGTATGTTCATTTATTTACATCTAGGTCGGTGCTATATATGGTATTATAAGTATGTTCATTTATTTACATCTAGGTCGGTGCTATATATGGTATAAGTATGTTCATTTATTTACATCTAGGTCGGTGCTATAAATGGTATAGGTATGTTCATTTATTTACACCTAGGTCTGTGCTATATATGGTATAGGTATGTTCATTTATTTACACCTAGGTCTGTGCTATATATGGTATAGGTATGTTCATTTATTTACACCTAGGTCTGTGCTATATATGGTATAGGTATGTTCATTTATTTACATCTAGGTCTGTGCTATATATGGTATTAGTATGTTCATTTATTTACATCTAGGTCGGTGCTATATATGGTATAGGTATGTTCATTTATTTACATCTAGGTCGGTGCTATATATGGTATAGGTATGTTCATTTATTTACACCTAGGTCGGTGCTATAAATGGTATAGGTATGTTCATTTATTTACATCTAGGTCGGTGCTATATATGGTATAGGTATGTTCATTTATTTACATCTAGGTCCGTGCTATATATGGTATTAGTATGTTCATTTATTTACATCTAGGTCGGTGCTATATATGGTATTATAAGTATGTTCATTTATTTACACCTAGGTCTGTGCTATATATGGTATAGGTATGTTCATTTATTTACATCTAGGTCGGTGCTATATATGGTATTATAAGTATGTTCATTTATTTACATCTAGGTCGGTGCTATATATGGTATAAGTATGTTCATTTATTTACATCTAGGTCCGTGCTGTAGATGGTATAAGTATGTTCATTTATTTACATCTAGGTCTGTGCTATATATGGTATAGGTATGTTCATTTATTTACATCTAGGTCGGTGCTATATATGGTATAAGTATGTTCATTTATTTACATCTAGGTCCGTGCTATATATGGTATAAGTATGTTCATTTATTTACATCTAGGTCCGTGCTATATATGGTATAAGTGTATTCATTTATTTACATCTAGGTCTGTGCTATATATGGTATAGGTATGTTCATTTATTTACATCTAGGTCTGTGCTATATATGGTATTAGTATGTTCATTTATTTACATCTAGGTCGGTGCTATATATGGTATAGGTATGTTCATTTATTTACATCTAGGTCGGTGCTATATATGGTATTAGTATGTTCATTTATTTACATCTAGGTCGGTGCTATATATGGTATTATAAGTATGTTCATTTATTTACATCTAGGTCGGTGCTATATATGGTATAAGTATGTTCATTTATTTACATCTAGGTCGGTGCTATATATGGTATTAGTATGTTCATTTATTTACATCTAGGTCGGTGCTATATATGGTATTATAAGTATGTTCATTTATTTACATCTAGGTCGGTGCTATATATGGTATAAGTATGTTCATTTATTTACATCTAGGTCGGTGCTATAAATGGTATAGGTATGTTCATTTATTTACACCTAGGTCTGTGCTATATATGGTATAGGTATGTTCATTTATTTACACCTAGGTCTGTGCTATATATGGTATAGGTATGTTCATTTATTTACACCTAGGTCTGTGCTATATATGGTATAGGTATGTTCATTTATTTACACCTAGGTCTGTGCTATATATGGTATAGGTATGTTCATTTATTTACACCTAGGTTGGTGCTATATATGGTATAGGTATGTTCATTTATTTACATCTAGGTCGGTGCTATATATGGTATAGGTATGTTCATTTATTTACACCTAGGTCGGTGCTATAAATGGTATAGGTATGTTCATTTATTTACATCTAGGTCGGTGCTATATATGGTATAGGTATGTTCATTTATTTACATCTAGGTCCGTGCTATATATGGTATTAGTATGTTCATTTATTTACATCTAGGTCGGTGCTATATATGGTATTATAAGTATGTTCATTTATTTACACCTAGGTCTGTGCTATATATGGTATAGGTATGTTCATTTATTTACATCTAGGTCGGTGCTATATATGGTATAGGTATGTTCATTTATTTACATCTAGGTCGGTGCTATATATGGTATTATAAGTATGTTCATTTATTTACATCTAGGTCGGTGCTATATATGGTATAAGTATGTTCATTTATTTACATCTAGGTCCGTGCTGTAGATGGTATAAGTATGTTCATTTATTTACATCTAGGTCTGTGCTATATATGGTATAAGTATGTTCATTTATTTACATCTAGGTCGGTGCTATATATGGTATAGGTATGTTCATTTATTTACATCTAGGTCTGTGCTATATATGGTATAAGTATGTTCATTTATTTACATCTAGGTCGGTGCTATATATGGTATAGGTATGTTCATTTATTTACATCTAGGTCCGTGCTATATATGGTATAAGTATGTTCATTTATTTACATCTAGGTCCGTGCTGTAGATGGTATAAGTATGTTCATTTATTTACATCTAGGTCCGTGCTATATATGGTATAAGTATGTTCATTTATTTACATCTAGGTCGGTGCTATATATGGTATAAGTATGTTCATTTATTTACATCTAGGTCCGTGCTGTAGATGGTATAGGTATGTTCATTTATTTACACCTAGGTCGGTGCTATATATGGTATAAGTGTGTTCATTTATTTACATCTAGGTCTGTGCTATATATGGTATAGGTATCTTCATTTATTTACATCTAGGTCGGTGCTATATATGGTATAGGTATGTTCATTTATTTACATCTAGGTCCGTGCTATATATGGTATAGGTATGTTCATTTATTTACATCTAGGTCTGTGCTATATATGGTATAGGTATGTTCATTTATTTACATCTAGGTCGGTGCTATATATGGTATAGGTATGTTCATTTATTTACATTTAGGTCGGTGCTATATATGGTATAGGTATGTTCATTTATTTACATTTAGGTCGGTGCTATATATGGTATAAGTATGTTCATTTATTTACATCTAGGTCCGTGCTATATATGGTATAGGTATGTTCATTTATTTACATCTAGGTCGGTGCTATATATGGTATAGGTGTGTTCATTTATTTACATCTAGGTCCGTGCTGTAGATGGTATAAGTATGTTCATTTATTTACATCTAGGTCTGTGCTATATATGGTATAAGTATGTTCATTTATTTACATCTAGGTCGGTGCTATATATGGTATAAGTATGTTCATTTATTTACATCTAGGTCCGTGCTATATATGGTATAGGTATGTTCATTTATTTACATCTAGGTCAGTGCTATATATGGTATAGGTATGTTCATTTATTTACATCTAGGTCTGTGCTATATATGATATTATAAGTATGTTCATTTATTTACACCTAGGTCGGTGCTATATATGGTATAGGTATATTCATTTATTTACATCTAGGTCGGTGCTATATATGGTATAGGTATGTTCATTTATTTACATCTAGGTCTGTGCTATATATGGTATAAGTATGTTCATTTATTTACATCTAGGTCTGTGCTATATATGGTATAGGTATGTTCATTTATTTACATCTAGGTCCGTGCTATATATGATATTATAAGTATGTTCATTTATTTACATCTAGGTCGGTGCTATATATGGTATAGGTATGTTCATTTATTTACATCTAGGTCGGTGCTATATATGGTATAAGTATGTTCATTTATTTACATCTAGGTCGGTGCTATATATGGTATTATAAGTATGTTCATTTATTTACATCTAGGTCGGTGCTATATATGGTATAGGTATGTTTATTTATTTACATCTAGGTCGGTGCTATATATGGTATAGGTATGTTCATTTATTTACATCTAGGTCCGTGCTATATATGGTATAGGTATGTTCATTTATTTACATCTAGGTCAGTGCTATATATGGTATAAGTATGTTCATTTATTTACATCTAGGTCTGTGCTATATATAATATAGGTATGTTCATTTATTTACATCTAGGTCGGTGCTATATATGGTATAAGTATGTTCATTTATTTACATCTAGGTCTGTGCTATATATGGTATAGGTATGTTCATTTATTTACATCTAGGTCTGTGCTATATATAATATAGGTATGTTCATTTATTTACACCTAGGTCGGTGCTATGTATGGTATAAGTGTGTTCATTTATTTACATCTAGGTCTGTGCTATATATGGTATAGGTGTGTTCATTTATTTTGCGCTGTAACATGTGACTACTATTTATGTATCATGATATGATGCTTGTTATACATTGTAACACGCATATGGGACATCAACCATTATACTAATGCATATTTGACCAATGATGTACTGTTTTTGTGTGAGGGCTGCACTCTCTTGTTAAACTTGTAAATTTTAAATACAAATATTTTAGTATGATTGGTAAATAAAGATTTTTTTTATATATTCCTAATTTGTGTATTGAGACTACCTAGGGTTGATGTGGCTGTGTGCACAGCTGTATGCATGTGTATGCCCACTGTTATTTTGGAGTACAGTCAGAGAGCATATAATGTATATTGGTAGTCTAACACTACTAATGTACTGTAGGGATTAGGTAGCTTGAATGTTGCAGACTTCTTCAGTACCCAAAAGCAAGACCCAGAACTAGTGGATTGGAGGCACAGCAGAGAAGAACAATTGCAGACAATATACTACCCTCCCCTTCCTGTCCCAGGACAGAATTTTGTCCCTAAACTGTAAGGTCACTCCAAAGTGTTTTCCCACTACTTACAATTGCTTCACAGCGACTCTATACTGCCTGGTTGTAGCTGACCAGAACATGTCAGTGCTGCAGCCAATCATTGGCTATAAAAGATTTGTGCTGTGACCAGTGATTGGCTAAATCAATTTCAGGTCCTGATCAGCAGCAAACAGGAAGTACAGATTGGCTGTGAACAATTCTTAGTTGCAAAACTCCTTTAAATTACTGAGCAGTTTACCTTCCATGATAACTAAGGATTGGGCATGTAAAAATCCAATATCCCAATCCTTCTTTCTCCAACATCTGCCACTGAGGGAGAGTCAGAACATTTCCATAGACATTATATGGTTAGTTGGTTCTGCCAAAATTGTCCAGCTAGCCACCTTAAGCCTATAACTGTAAAGGCCAATGTGCTCCAATCATATTTTCTTTGTTCTCTAGTTGTATCCTTTTCATTTCATTACATTTGGAAGGTAAATTAACAAGGGCATTGTGGTCAAAACATCAGTTTTCCCTGGACCCTTAGGGCTTTTCCATCTCCCATGGACCCAGCAACACCCATGTTGGTATATATTTAATTCCATATGGTTTCTTTATGAAGCAGCACCTAATCGAGAGGTGCTCCAGTTTCATCTCAGTATCTTTATATATGACATGCTCCATACACTCTACATTATGTACAATAGTTTACAGATATTATATCTTTAGATATCATCAAGGCACTACATAGGTCATTTATTTAATAAATGTATATAGTAAGGGTGTGTGACATCTGAAGCAGAACAGGTCTTGAACATACAAACATATTAAGTTCTACAATGTGTTATTCCAAAAAGAAGTATAATGAATTCATAATTTGGAATGAGTGATTGCAAAAGGGTTAAATGAAATCTACAATTTTAGCATGTTTCTATAAAAATTATGTTATTGGTCAATTTATTGGTGTTTGATGGTGATATACTAATATCATTTGTTGATGGTGGAGGTCCCCCCGAAACGTTGCACTTGTTGAGCATGGGATCACTCTGCTCTCTGCTTCTGAATCTTCAACTAGCATCTGAATTGAATCTATGGACGTTATTCACACTGGGTGACTATAACAGTTTTATATGAAGAAAGCTATTTGATGAAGTGATGGAAATATAGTGATTGATATATTGCATTTATATTGAAGTATGGACTTAATTGTTGATTTAGGGATCCACTATGTAGAATCCTTTTGGGGCCGAAGGTTTGCTCTTTGAATACAAGTTGATTTGAATGCAAAAATCCACTCATTGAAAGTCAATGGAAATTGCTGTTATAAAGTAACAAAAGCTCAAATGTCATCTATATGGAGGTAAAGAGTCAGAAAATGTTAAACGTTGCAATATCCACCCAGAGGTCTACAATCCCCCTTACACTAGAAAATGCATGATGGGCAATCAGTGTTGCCAAAGACCCCTATGCATTGAAGTGCAAAGTTGGTACTTTACTTGTTAACAGAACTGTAATAGAAAGTCAGTTTAGTAGTAAACAATGCATTTTACCTTCCAAGTTAATATCTAGTACATAAAATTTCAATCTTAGGGTTTAGTGGTCCATGAAGTTTGTTATGTGTGAGAGAGTGTTCAGAAAATCATTCTTTTATGTAGAGTGTTAACACTTACAATCCAGCCGACTCTAAATTCCATTTGAATGTAAATAAAGTGCATATTCATCTTAAAGATGTGATGATCTGTGTTTTTGCTTCTATTATAACTGCATGTGCAATTTCAATGGAAAGAGCACTAAGAACATTTCAATGTTAAAAAAGATGTACAGAAAACTCCCCACACCAATGCTGCATTCATACTAAGGGCTTAGTCAGACGGGCGTTTTTTGCCGCGATTTGCGCATGCGCATGCGTCCGGCGATTTTTTAAAACCATTGCTTCGCAATGGTATCGGACACATGAGCGCTTTTTATGCGCTCGTCCGAAAAATTATAGAACAAAAAATCGCAGATCGCACCTATCTGCGATCTGCGATTCCTGTTCGCTTCTGTATATGCGCTCAATGGGGCCGGCGGCAGCAGCGCCGACCCCATTGAGAACATATAGAAGACAAATCATTCTTCTCTGCCACAGCTGTAACAGCTGTGGCAGAGAAGAACGATGTTTGCCCATTGAATTCAATGGAGCGGCAATACAGCCGCTCCATTGAAAGCAATGGGCTGCCGGCGTGCGTGGGGTTAATTGTCGGGAAGGGGTTAAATATATAAACCCTTCCCTGCAATTCATGCTAAAATGTGTTAAAATAAAAAAAAATTGTATACTCACCTTTCCTCTGCAGCCGGAGTCCAGCCGCGGCCGCTGTCAGTTCTCCTGAACTGCTTCTTGGCACTATTCAGCCGGCGGGGCTTTAAAATCCCCGCCTGCTGAATGATCTGCTCTGATTGGTCACAGCCTGACCAATCAGAGGCCGGTTTCACTCACACACCCATTCATGAATTCATGAATGGGTGAGTGACTGCTGCCTCTCAGCGCTGAGCCAATCAGGGGCAGGTCTGACTCACATCCATTCATGAATTCATGAATGGGTGTGAGTGAGGCATGCCTCTGATTGGCTCAGCGCTGAGCCAATCAGGGGGCAGGTCTGACTCACACCCCCTTCACACCCACTGCAGGACGGCTGCCCGGAGCTGCAGGCAGAAGGTGAGAATGCAATTTTTTTTTATTTTAACACATTTTAGGATGGATTGCAGGTAAGGGCTTATATATTTAAGCCCTTACCGACAATTCATCCCGGGCTCGCCCGCAGCGCATTGCTTTCAATGGAGACGGCTGTATTGCCGTCTCCATTGAATGCAATGCGCTGGACAGCTCCGGCCCGTTTCTAATGAAACGCAGCTAGGAGCAGATTTTCGGGCGATTTGCGGGCGACTTGCGCGCACCGGTCACGCGATTTGCGGATGCGCATCCGTCATGCGATCCGCAAATCCCGGCAAAAAACGCCCGTCTGACTAAGGCCTAAAGGTGTAGCTAGGAGTTCAGCACTGGAGGGCATGTCTACAACTGCACGTGTGCATCTTAATCATGGTGGTTCTAAGCACCCCAGTGGGTACCTCAGCAGAGGACATTGCATTGCGAATGAACAAGAATATATTACCCATAATGAATAGGACTATTAGCAATCAACAAACAGTTGAATTTGAAAATCACATGGACTTCCAAGCTCTGTACCACATTATGTCTTGGCTTCCCAGGGGTCACTTTGTGAGGTTTTTTGTTTTTAGTACTTTTCATGACACCTGTATCTGGGGAGCAGTCCTATACCTGTAATGGAGGCAGATAGTCTCTCTCACTGGAGACTGGATGCTCACTATCCACTACGACTTCTTACCTGCCACTTGCCTTCCTCTTTTTCACTTCCAATGCAGGCTCTGGATCTACCACACTCAACTGCCCATTCCATCCTAAAATCCCTTGCACTATTCCCCATGAATTGTGCAGCCATCTGGTCATTGAAACACCACTGGGAGCCCTAACTTGATCCTCGTTCCACTACTTAAGGTACTAAGGAGATCTGGTTCTCTGAGGATGCCCTACTGCAGGAGACTGAAGCACACTTTACACTGACAATGCAGATTTGACTCCAGAAAGTTACTGTCTGCCCATGCTGGCAAGGCATGGAGGGAGAAGCAGGAAGGAAGCACACTAAGAAATGAACCGTAATGGGACCCACCATGTAAGAGGGCAACCCCAGCCCTGCTTCTCTACTAGCTATGTCTCTGGCTCACACTAGTTATTGTTACATATCTGGGTTACAAATAAAAGGCCAATAAAGGGTTTGTCTAGTCAAAAATGTGTCAATGGCATCTAACTTATAAAACTATGATAGGGTCTCTGCCCTCTCTCAGTAACTTTACTTGCTACCTGTCTGTCGCAGCTTTCCACCTTACTTCACCTTCCTATATCTCTCCTATTTTCTCCCACAAGTTACTGAAATGTAATATATTCATCCATACAACTAGGTTCATTTTGCTCACATTTTGCTCTTTCTTTATAGGTTTTGTCTGTAAAAGTGCAAATTCAAATGTACTTTTTTTTACTACTTGTGGTCCGTTAAGTTGAACTGTATAAAACCAAGCATCACCATACTATTCCTCTAAAAGAATAATGAAATAAGAAAATGCATGATAGCACAGTCCATAGCCCTATATATACTATGGGATTCTGTACGCACAGCCTTCTGAAAAAGAGTGACGCTTGCTGAGTGCATGCTGGCTGTACTAGGGGACACCGCAGGAACAGGGACCTGGGTGAGTATGAAAAAAGGCTCCCCAAACTCCAAGTCACCTAAACTATAACCACCATAACTGAGTTTTTTATACTTATAGCCGAAGACAGGTTCCCTTTAAATTATTGATACATCTCCAGACCAATGCCAAATACAATAAATAACATCACATGATTACACATGAATAATATGGATATGGAGGTGATCCTTGTATTCTCATTATATTGGATTTCAGCATCAGGCATACCATTTATTAGATAGTGGCTTAACTTTCCAATGCCTCTTAAGACAAATTTTTGGAAACTTTCAAACTAATAAGTGATTTCCCCAGGGTCATTATAAAGGAAAGTTTTCAGTATTGTTTTAGTAGACGAATGTTCCAATATTGAAATGTTTATTTTTTCCTAATCTATGCAAACCCATCACCATGCCTGCCTTTACAGATTTAATAAAATTAAAATGGCAGAATTCAGCACTGAAATTGACACTTTGATACATTGTAATTACATATGGAATGAAAAACAAATGGGAAACAAGTACATATACCAACACTCAAGGTCTATTTTGTCTTAATCTACTGCTGCTACTTAAAAAGAATTGATTTTTAAGACATAGATAGTCTAAGAACAAACTGACTACAGTACTTCATTTTATCCATTTGTGGGAAAAGCCAAGCCACTTTAATGTTACATTAGGGCTTTACAACACTACTACTCGAACATTGCCCAAAGGCACACTAACCTTAGGTACTAGTAAAGAATGTAAAAAAGCCCTGAATGGTTTCAGAGCATTAACTTTGAAACAAGTCAGTCCTGTAGTATGTGCACAAAACATAACAGTACATGCATTTTATTGTGAGATGAGGTGTATCATAATTTTGTTTTTCAATAATTGAGTGAGCTAAAAAAGAAATGGGAGATAGAGCAATGAAATATGCCATTCATTTTACCATGAAACACATTCACAACTCATGCCTGGGGCAGTGAGAGAAACACAGCAATTGTAAGCCTTCTCCTGGATATATTGCTATTCCATCCCGCACTATTTTATTTCATCACTAAAAGAGCCTTTAAAAAGTTTTAAACAGTTTCTGGATGACAAAGACAAATAAAAATACAGAAAGTAAAAGCAAGGTAACCAAGTTTATGGTGTCACATGATGAACACGGAGCATAAAACAACCTTCATATCTTGAGATTGAGAAGCATCCTTCCTTGTATAAATGCAGCATAGCTGTCCTTCACACAACAACAATGAAGCCACTAAGATTATTAGTTAGTAACAGTAAGTAACTAGTAGTTATCATCAGCACTTCTATTGTAGTAGTAGAAGTTCAGGGAGTTTTACAATTTTATCTCACAGTTTTTTTTTATGAACCTGGCTATAGTATGTGTGATTGTCCATGAATGTGTACTGTCTGTGTATCTGTGTATATGAGGCGAGGAAAGTAGAGTGTGTCCCTTATAAGGTCTAATGCACATGGGTGTATTTGCATTGCGGAATCCGGAGCGGACGTCCACCTATGGATTTTTTGCAGAAAATACAGCCCATAGTATGCTAATGAAAATCGATTTTCCATGTCTACGAGCGGAAATCAATTGTGATTTTATGCTCGCGGTTGGAAAGTCCCAGCATGCTCTGTTTGAGCGCAGATTCTGCACAGATGGCTTCCATTAAAGTCAATGGAAGCCATCCGATCCGTGGCCTGGCCCACGGAATCCACGTCATTAAAGGCACCTAGCGATGGCACAATCTGTACTGCACATGTGCCCAGGGTGCCAGCTGGCACATCCACAGCACAGATCCAGATAGGTAAGCAGGGTTCTCTAGCAGGGCACCAGGTGGGATTCTGATGTGGGATCTCACATGCGGAATCTGACCCGGCCGTGTGCATTCGTCCTTAGGGACATGTAGCACGAATGCTTGGTTATAGCCTATCCTATATTGTAGGTCAGTGCCCCCTTCATTTTTGTTGTTACTGGAAACAGTTGGCAAGTTTGCTGTCAGACACATCATTAGCAGCCTAGCTGAGTTCCTTTAATGCAACCAGATCCTAAAAGCCCTCTTACACACACCAATTATCACTCAAAATTTGTCCAAATGAGCGATAATAGTTACATGTAAACATGTGCATCGTGCTCTTTTTGTTTGAACAATGGATTTCACTTTACATAAAATCCATCATTCAGCGGCTGAAAGACTGAGCAAATATATTCCATTTAGATGTATCTTGCTCATCTTTCAAAAGATTGCATGATGTTCTCCCCATGGCATGTTTACACTAGCCAGGAGGAGAACAATGGAATATGTCAGCAAATGTTTGCACAACTGGGTGTTTGCTTAAACACAAGCTGGACTCAGCAAACAACTCCTGCAACTTTTACATGCAAATAAGGATGATAAAGTGTTAATCGCCATTAAAGCCATTAACACTTTATGCAAATACATTGCTAAATCTTTCAATCTTTCAGCCTTTGAAAGATATTCTTTGCGTGTAAAAGGACATCTAGTTTTCCCTAAAGCAAATTACAGTACAGTGCCTAGGAAATGCTGAAAGATTTTAGCTTTGAATCTTGCAGAATTGTGAATGAATGTCTAGAATACCGGTAGTAAGAACTCAAGAACAATGCAAGTTAAACAATACAATGCACATACAAAATAAGGGTCTTTTTCCATAAACAGATAATCTGCCCACGCTACAAGTACTGACTGGCAGTGAGCACGTTGGTCAGTACTCATTTAGTGTTTAAACAGCCAGATTTGCTGTACTATGGAAAGGAATAATCATTCCTAAATTCATTCATCCTGATATATTGAACTGGCCTTGGTCAGCTGTACATCTTCTCGTTAACACAGGAAGATTAACAGCTGACCACTGAGAAATTTTTATGTTCTCATTAACGAGCCGATCAATCAATGACAGAGCATCTGTTCGGCAGTAGGCTGATTGCTTATATTTTTTCATAACCCAATGATTGCCAAAAAAAAGTTTGGTTGAACGCTGTTGCACGATTATTAGGCCGTGTAAAAGACCCATTAGTCTTCTTCCCATGTTTATAGCAGCTGCACAAGATAAAACATATAGGCTCTTTCATATAATCCTACAATCCTAACATGCTTCAGAAATCCCCGGGGGGATATTTTTCTGCTACAATTATAAACCACGGATGGTAAAGTATAGTATCTAGTAACAACTTCATTTAAGTTTGTGCTACATCAAGTGTGGCTCTGATACTTATGAGAAAGTCAGTGCTTGATATATGACAAATATCTAAAACTCTAAGCTTGTCTGATGGCACTTGGCACTACAAAATACCGATGAGAGAGGAAGCAAAGCACTTGACTATGAGTGAGCATTCTGTCTGCAATTTCCATTGAGCCATATCCAGAAAAGAGAAAAACAAGAAATAAATGGAGCACGTTGACAACCGCTGGTTGAAAACAGAGTTCAATTTCTTTTCTATTAGTGCTAATTGGGATCTGATTTACAGTCCTATATAAGTCACCTCTTATAATAAACATGAAGGTTGTGGCAATGTTGTCATATTGGCTATATCTGCAGTAACACATCTGGATAAAGATTGGAAGTTCTAATAGCAGATGATAGCAAGAATGTTCATTATTAGGCTGGACAGACATGTTGAGGGTCAGTGATACTGGAGTCAACACCTACACTATCTTAGGCCACTGGAGTTATTGCCATTAACTCCATTAACTCCATCATCCTCATAAATGACTTGGGTTCAAATATATTAACTTCTAAATCACTCTAGATTATATACAATATTTAATATGAATATTAACCCTTAGCAATCTCAGACCACCATCAAAATTTAGTATGAGCTATAAGTCAATTTCAATTGGCATGAAAAAATGGTTTATCCACTCAGTGGCAAACCCCAGACAATCAACTATTGACATCCTATGGTGAGGAAAGGTCATCATTAATAAAAATTGCTTGAAAGACCCCTTTAAGGTAGAATAAAGAAGCTAAAAATGTGTGTGTGCTACATGTGTGTTCTTCCCTTCCTGATATCTGCATCCTCTAGATCACTGTTTCCATTATTCAGTCTTCAAGACCGCCAACAGGTCTAGTGTTCCAGATTTTCAAAATTTTTGCACAGCTGATGTAAGTCTTGTAATTGTCTTAGACATCGGCACGGGTGTTCTCTCTACAGGATATCCTCAAATCTCGATCTGTTAAGTTGGCCTTAAGGACTGTAGTTTGGGAACACTACTCTGGGTTAAAAAGATGACATTGATCATGTAATTCCTGACGGCAAAAGAGTGCCCAACATTTTACATTGTTGAGAGGTCCTTAATGAGTACATTGGACAGTCCTGCTAAGTATTTGAAAATTTTAATCTACTGTATGCTTTTTGGGAATGTATCAGGAACCTATAGACAGTAAGCATTTGCAGACTATATAATGGTGTGAACATTAGCCTATAACTTGCTCATTGATGATCAAACTAGCTCTGGGGAATCACAGTAAAAATATTCCCTGGCACCCTGGATATTTACACATTGGCTACTAAAAGAAGGGACGATGTTAAGAAAATATGTCAAGAAATTCCGGTTTGTGCAACTCCCTAATATCTGGAAATTGCTGCTGTTAAAATTTATGATTTTAAGAAGCTCGATTTCTCCATATTTTTTTTGTAAAATGCTGTTGGCTTCAATAAGCTTCGAATTGGTACAAGTTGCTCTAGAATGATATGTTTTCAAAAAATGCTAGAGGTTGAACCAAATACAGTCTTGATTCAGATATCACAGTGCGTTCCATAGTCCGTGTTTCTAGCAATATAATGCACACATTTGATCTGCTTTTCTCAGATCAAGGGAACCAGACCATTATGGACTGTAAGTGCAAAATCTGCTCTAGGCCATGCTTTATGTTGAGCTACTGTTCACTTACAGTGTCCCATAATAAAGCTTTGTCTGTTACTGTAGTACATATCTATTAATGGGTTAATTTTTCAACGACTTGAAAATGCTCCAGGAACTTATAATTCAAAGTGACCTCCAAGAGAAAAAAAAAAGTGTGTCCCCTGAATTACGGTAAGTGCATACGGGAATGAAAACAACATGCTAGTAAGTTTCAAGAGCATGAGGCAGTCATTTGCATCCTATTCATGACAAGTACACGGATTAATAACTAATGTATTATTAATGTGCATTTATTTCCTTGGCTGTATCCAATTTTATTGAAAGATGCATAATTAATGGGATATGTTAATCATGTTACAATAACAAAAGTCTTAGAAAGCAATGTGCAATTGTGTTAGGTGTAGTCAAGGATGTCTACAGGGAAACATTTTCATGTCACCTATAAATAAATAATTAGAAAGACAAATACAGTTGTATGTCACTGGCCTTATTAAAGTAAAATGATTCTGCTATTGCACTAAATATCAACAGGAGACGAAACAGGTTTCATTTTTTTTTTGTAATGTACATGCAAAAGCATTAAGCAGATAGATATGTCCTAGGAGGCTACTCAGTGCAAACTCCTTTTTAATGTGGCTCACTGGCTTATATTTTCCAATACTGTTCATCGAGGGAAGAGAAAAGGCCAACTGACAGAACAGCAAAAGAAAAGTGCAGCACTGATGCCTTTAAATGGAAAATACTGATCTGTATGTTTCAATAGACAGCATGGTCTGATGAACAAGAGAAAGCACTACAGCGTAATGGTAGACACAAGAGCCCACTTTCACATGCTTCAAAATATCTCTGCTTTCCTGTATGGCAAATTGTGTTTTTCTTGGCTTCTGTGGTCAAACTTTTGACATAAAAGCTGGAACAAGATGTAACTATTAAATAAGTCATAAAGTTATTCTCCTGATGACTTAAATCTATCACCGCAAATGTACAAGTACAAACATGCGCTTTGTTCTAACATGCGCTGAAAAAAAATACATTCTTGTTAACATAAGGAAGCACAAAGCAAGGATACTTGATTAGAAGAAATTACTTCTTCTGTTTGCAAATAAGCGGAGATGAGCCCTTGTTTTGTTTAGTCTTTTTGTAACTTGTATGCTTTTTATAGTATAAATAACATGTTTATTTAAAACGGTGGCTATTATTAGCTGCAGTGCTGTGCTTCAGGGGAGGAGGTACTTCAAGCTAAGGAAGAATCTAGGTTGGTTGTGGAGGTGCACAGCTACTGCTCCTACTGTAGGGTCTCTGGCACAGCAGTGTTGGTTGCACTTGAAAGGATTTTCAAAGGATTCGCAAAAGGAAAGTGACCCCACTAAATGTTGTAAAATAACAATGAACAAAAATAGCCACTACTCACCTGTTAAATCCCCCATCACTCCTGTGCTGATGCTCAAGTAGCTCTTGCTATTTACTTTGCTACAGTGATAAAGTGCCATGTAGGCACATGGCTGCTGCAGACAATCACTCATCTCAGCACTAATGCTAGCAAGTATGACACTCCACCAATGAGCTAGTGATTGGTTGCGGTGGTCACATGAGTATATAGCACATAATTGCTGCCATGAGTAAACAAAGACCGATGGAAACCAGTAAAGCATCATTGCTGGAGCAGCAGGGGATTTCACAGGAAAGTAATATTTTTTATAGCATTTAGTGTAGTCATTTTCATTTTGTAAACTGTCAGAGAACCCTTTTAAAGTTGGGACTAACTTGACTCCAGTAACCATAAAATGTCATGTGTGCTTATGCAGTCTGATAAAATTTTACCAAAATTTGCCAAATGTATACAAAGAACTAGAACGCAAGAAATCTCTTTAAGATGTAAAGATGATAAAGCTTGGCACTGTAGAGGTTACATTGGAATTCTTTTGCAAATTTGGTGGGGTTGTCATTTATCCCAGCCATTCTGGAAATCTGTCATGAAGAATATAAATGATATCTGTAAACTGAATATGACACTTTCAATAAAGCTAATCCTTTTCTGGGTGGACTCCTCCTCATTTCAGCCAAAGAAAGACTCCCTGGTCACATTTTTGATTATGGCAACAAAATTGCTGATTCCACAAGCTTGGCTACAACAAGAATTCCCTTCTATTCATGCATGTTTTGGAAACATAAATCTTATATTCAGATTGGAGGAAAGCATAGCCTGGGTAGAGCGTAGACATAAGGTGTTGCTCAAGATTTGGCAACTGTGACAATCCTTACAGTCCTCCCTTCCCCCTCCCTCCCATATCTCCCAATTCTTCCCCAACAACTCCTTAACGTTGTCCTTCTGGTCATCATTGTATCTTGGCCTTGAATTAGCATTCATTCTATGGTGTACATCCCTAAGCAGCTTCATCATTGTGATATTACATCTGACGTTTGTGCTACCTCTTATATGTTTTAACCAGTGCCTTACAGCTTTCTTTAGATATGAGATGTTCTTTGTTTCATTTCTTCTCTTTTATTGAGCAAACTGTAATTCTTTGTTGTACAACCTTTGTACCTTTTTGGTGGTTATTATTCCATCCAGTGCCCAAAGATTGGGACACAGATTGTATGCTGTACATATTCTGTATAAGTCAATAAATAGATTTTTACAAAAAATGCATACAAACAGCCTTATTAATTCTTGGGCAAAGCAAAAATCCCTTTATCATGCAAATAGGGCTTAAAATCTTCACCCTCTCCCCATAACCTGCTCCATCAGAGGGTGGTCTTCCTCAGACTTTTCTATTGAGGTGGGGCATTGACTGCATCATTCAGTTGCTTAAGTGGCATAGATCAGAGGTTTCTCCTGTTTTTCTACTCATGATCACACAGGCATACTAGCAGTGCCCACAAGATCATCATGACAAGTATGTTCTTCATTATCCAGCAAGTGCCCACTACCTATGATGAGCATGCTCATCATGTGTTATAATCATATTTCTCACCAGTTATATTATATTCTGTTACAAAATAATGGTTTCTATACTTTGTTACCTTCTAGCTAAACTTTTAAATCTTGAAGGAGTCTTCCAGTTACTTTTCCAGATGGCGCATCTGAAAGAAGCACTAACTATTTCCAGCCATTGTAATTGTGCTGTATAAGTCATTTGAATGCGAGTCTTGTTTTTCTATCAGTTCCTCTCAGACATTTTATGATTTTTGTAATCCATTTGTCTTTCTGTTGTCCACATGACCCATTAACTCTTTTCTATTAAGCTTGTAAAGCAAAGCTATTTTGTACAAGAATATGCAAACTGTGAATTGAGCGGCTGTGGGAATCATTCAATAACAGCATTATTAAGAAAAAACAAGAAATACATTACAAGATTGTTATACTGTATAAAGCTGATGTAATTAACGAGAAATCGGGCTGTACTTTGCTAATCACTTGCTCCTGCTTTGAGGTGCTAATCTGTAACAAAATGGGGCTAAGTATAATTATTGAACATTGCCAATCAACAAGGGCAGAATGTTGTAAGGGTAATTTGCCAAAGTGCAAAGGGCAACAAGACTTTTTCTTGTTCCAATAACGACTTTTCTCTCTTGTTTGCTTTAATTAGGAAGAATGCTGCTTTGTAGGGACTAATCTTTAAGCACTAGGAGTATGAAGACAACTATTTACAGTATATGCACTCATAAATAACAGTAAAATGTATGGAGTATTTCAATAAAGTCCAATTATTCAAATGTTACCTATGTGAGAATGTAATATACATAGAAATGTAGTTCCACAGAATAGAACTGCAAATAATCAGATTTACTAAAATAACTAGATAATACAATATTTTCCAAATAGCCTTTAATTAATTAATTTCTTAGATGCATATGTGCAGTGTTCTGTAGCATTTAAAAAGTCTTTAAAAAATAATTTTCCGTTTCCATCAGACTTTCTTATCCATGGTCCAATTTTTTTCAAGACTGGATAGATTCTTCACCAAGGCAACGGAAACTCCATTCCTTGATTTTCTACTATTTTATTAAAGTGATGTGCAAATGCTTACAATTGGTGCTCATAGCAGTGAATATTAAGTATTTATGGTCAACTAGATTAAAAACATGAATTAAAAATCTGAGCAGAAGGATTCAATCTTGCGGTGGTCCGATCTCGCATTACGGGTAGACAGGGAATTTACACTGGCACTACGAGAAACCAAGCAAAGTAAAAACAGTTGAAGGTTTCTACAAGCAGGGGCAGGGCAAGGTAGTATGCTATCCTAGGCAGATAATAGAAAATTGCATCCCGACAGCATGAAAATTCAAGTCTATCAGCCCTTGCTGCCACATAATATCCTTCACCTCCTCCGACCATGCCCTGTCCGACTGGCAGTCTGGCCCTTCCTGCAATTAGGCTTCAGTGCACCTGTTCAGCAACTGAACAGCACGGGCAGCACAGGCCATTTAGGTTATCTGACTAGAAGAATCAAATCTGCTGTTAGATAAATTAGTATTGAGCATATCATTGATGTGCTTATTGCTGATACGGTAGCAGGTGCAGGAATTGGTAATACAGTGAAAGAGACAGTCTCTTTGCAAAGAAGAACATCAACCAATGAATGCTTTCCTTGTCAGATTGAGGGCAGCCTGTCCCCCCCAAAACTACTATGAGAAATATGACTGCTACTCCATTGAAACTCCTCCTCACTATGGTCTTTGGGGAAGAGAGGTCTCCCATACTTATGATCAGTGAAGATCCCAGTGCTAAGAAAGCAACAATAAAAAACAGTGGATAGGTGACCACCGTGGCTGGAATGAGCATGGTGATTTGTAATAAGGTGCTATGTTTAATCCTTATTTCACTTAGGTAAGGACACATAGTCCAGCACTGTGTGCAGTCAAAACCCTGCTTATCTATGATGGCCAATGGCTGCACAAATTAACTGTAAAATAGTTTTTCCAGTGGGCACAGTGGGTGGGTGGGGATTGGCCAGCTTAGCCACAGAGCTGTTCTTCTGCTTTCTACCCTGTGCCAATGGGTAAACCTGCCTCACAAGAGGTGATGTGCTGCAAATGATTGTCCTATTAATTTCACAACCTTCACCCTTTCTCTCAGTGGTTAGGATGTCTTTACATGGGACCACACTTGTGCCCACAAAGTCCTCATGTTTCAAGGTTGCTGATGTGGATTTGGATGCAGGATTTGACACCCTATTGCAAAGGGCAAAGACCTCAATAATTCTGTGACAAAGGTGCATCAATATTCACAAGTATGGTATGCAGATTTTGAAGTCAACCTTAGAAATAGACTTCCTTGCTAGATGAACATCCTCAACCTTTATATTTATACACACAAATAGCAGCTGTCATTTTACATCATTATAAACTAGCATATATAAATGTATATATTTGTGTTTTAAAGTGATGCAGCTTCTCCGACCCTTACACAAAACTACAGCTGCTACTTATACATGAATCTTCTTGCAAGATGCTCTGGTGTAGTGTAAAGTAGATCAACGTCTGTTGCTGTGCTTATAGTATTTATGCATAGCTCTTGGATTAAAGAGTCTTTTGCTTTAAGAAATGTAGCAGGGTTGGAGTGATGCTGCTATGACCATGAGTTCCCTCGAGATTTTGCTTAGTAAATGTAGCTTCTCATGAGTTTTCTGCCAGTGGAGAGGAAGAGAGACGTTGGAGATCTGGTATAACAGGGCTATGCCTCCGCAAGTTGCTATGGTCATTGGCTCCCTTAGTGGCATTAAGAGACACGCTACCTACTGCCCAAACTCGTGGTCACACCAGTGCTCTCCTCCCTTCTTACGCTACTTGTAGTAAGTTTCCAGCTGACTGAAGAATAAGACCACTTGGTCAGTATTATAAATGTTTATTCTTTTGAGTAAGAAATTGGTGCACAATGTGGTCTGCTCTGCTGTTCCCTGTAACTTTCACATTGCATATACTGTATTATGGAGAGAGATACACCCCTATGGCCTCCAAGTGTCGCAACCCTTATACCCATGTGCTGCTACAAGCTACCCCCATTTTCACCCCTGTCCATCCAGCCTTTCCCTGGATTTGACTTCAGCAGCACCCCATAGTCTGTCTCTATAGGACGCCCCTCTCTTATTTGATCTTGTGCAGACTCAACATTCGCTTCTTGGAAAGAGGGTGGGTCTGATTATAGAGGAAGGAAACAGTAATTCTGATATGCTGCATCTTCCTACACAGGGCACAAGATGTACCCCTTAGTGGTTGTTTCCTATCAGTAACGATAGTGCATACCCAGTACTTGAAACTTGTTTTTCACTATTCAATCATTCACAGAAACTGTTATTGGTCAGTGAAACAACCAATACGTGCATCCTTTATCTTATAGAGGAAGTGCTGATTGGTTAGTGTACTCCTGGGTAAGAGGGTGGGCCTTTACTCTGCTAGACAAATGTCTGCATTCAACACTACTGTCCTAGCCACAGCAACGCCCATGGCAGATCGGTAGTTTACAGAGCTGGGGCTGGGGCAAGTTTGCACGCTGGATAAAATGTTTCAGCCGGTAGTGGCACTGACCCTATTGACCCCCTTGTCCTGGCCCTGTCTACAAGACTGAGAAGTAAAGGTAAGAGAAAGAATATAATTTTATCTCGAAATGATGAATTTTATAGAACCTCTACTCTTGACTAAGGCCTCATACTGATTCTGAATGTACTCCATGGGCCCATACTGTACTTCAATGGGATAATGTCTGACGGCATTATACAGCAGTAGTGCACTCCAAGTACCATTGCACGGGTCTGGGCCCAGGCATTTCAGTTTGAACAAGGTCTTTAATCTCAAGGTATTTGACATAAATGTTGTGTCTGTGCACTAATATGAAGCTTCCTTATTACATTAATTTTTTTGCAGCATTCTGAAGAAATATTGGTTACTTTTATATCAAGCTGAAAGGCAAATTACAATTGAGATTAAAGTAAAATACTGATTTAGAATAATTAACCAAACAATGTGAAATACTTGACTCAGGAAATTAAGAAGTTAAAAATAGTTCTTTAATATGAATCAGCTGCAATTACCAAACTAATTAAAATCAGGTTGTAGTTTTGGACAATGAGGACAATCCATCAAATTGACAATGGCTGAAGATAAGCTTGGTCATAACCCAAGAGCATATGAAAGATTCACATTATCGACTGCCTATCCAAAACAGATTCTTATGTGGAAATGCAATTTATGTTTCAGGATTTATTTTGCATGTTTTCTGAATTATTTCAAGGCTCCTCAATGATTTCCTCATTGAAATATATTCTCTCATGCTTAATAAAGAAGCAAATATCTTTCAAGGGCTGAACTGAATTGTTGTTGATTAATGTGCATCCCTTATATTTTCACTACTACTGAATGTGCATGTAAACAAATCAAGAGTTTTCCTTGAGTTTTTATTCTAAACATTTACGTATGCTTACAAAGATTTATGACTTGTCTAACGAAAATAGAACTAAAACAGGTAATAGTATTTCTAAATGTACGACACTTCATCTTGGCATTTCTCAAGCACAAGTGCATAACTTTGATTCAGAGTCATTATTGTCCAATTGTACTATTAGAAGGAATCGTAACAGAAATTTTCATATCATACATTACAAACTTATCTATCCAAGGCTGAATATTATTAGCTTTATTTATGTAAAATGCCCCTATCCCCTTTAAGTCTATTTTGGAGATTTAAGTAAGAGTGGAGGTAGATGACAATATGGGACACTTTGTCAACACATAGCACTGTCACATACTGTCTTAGGGCTCTTTCACATGAGCGTATATCAGCCGCCGTTTTCACGGTCAGCCAACATACGCTACGATCGAATGCATTGGATTTCAATGCATCGGATCACATGGCCATATTCCTGCAGTGTAAAAGCACCCGGCTGGGCCAATATAGCATCGGGCACTATCAGGTCGGTCTGAAAAGATAGACCTGGAACTATCGTTCTGGCCGGAATTCATCGGCCGCTGCATGGGCTCCTATCGGAGCCAATGAAAGTAGCCAGAGAAGGGAGGTGGGAAGGAGTTTAGCAGCGTGACTGCTAAACTCCTTTCCCCTTCTCTCCTCCTCTCCTCACCTTTGGCTGCTTGTAATTGGAGGGGGGGGGGGGGATGGAGCTAATCGCTTTCCCATTGCTGGAAGCGGACAAGGGGCCAGGAGGAAGCGGGAGCTTAGCTCCGCCCCATCCCATCCCACCCCCTTCCATTGCAAACAGCCACAGGGGAGGAGAGAGGAAGTGAGCTGACAAGGGGAAGCTAAGCTGTTTCTCTCCCGCCCAACGGCATTCCTGCCTCAGCGTATATGTGCCAGGGCTGTGCTGTCTGAATGGGCGTACAAACGTTAGATTTGTATGCCCGTTCACCCATTTTTATGGTGTCGGCGGGCGCATGTAAGAACGCCTACAGCCGTTTGAGAAGGGCCTCAGAAAAGGCATTGTATTTCATGGACAAACAAGAGAAAACAAAAAAGATTGTCCACATATCAAATACTTCATATGTCACATCTGCAATGTTGCCATTCGGGACGTAGGTGACAGACGTCAGCTTGTAACGTAACTAAAATACTACATGCAGTATTATGTATATAGTACTTTCCGACCCTTTGGCTGCCTGCAGATGGGCGTAAATTCCGCGGTGGGATTTCCCGCGGAATTTCTGCCCCTGGAAGCTGCCATAGGATTGCGTTAACAAACGCAATCCTATGCACATGGAAGAGCTGGGGCCGCGGGAGAAGGTGAGTGTCACGCTGCTCTCTGCAGACGCTCGGGTCAGGTCCCGCTGTGAGAATTCTCGCAGCCGGATTTGACCCGGCCGTCTGCAGGCGGCCTTTACTTGAGGTCCTCTACAAGGTAAGTGATTAGACTTGCAGAGGATTTAATTCACTGATACTATGTTGTTAAACTTTAAAGACTTTCTGCAGCAGGTCCAGTATGTCGCTGAAATTGGGATAGGCACATTTAGTATGGTGAGCACACATCTTGCTGAGAGTAGTTTTAATAGGAGCTCAATATGTGTTCAAGGAGGCCTGTAATTGGCAACAGTTCAGATTTTGATAGAACTGTTGTATTAATTTTCACCAAAAAAAGTATTTCTATTGTATTCTGGCTGAATTTCTTGATAAGATGGTAGACAGGACTGAAACACCATGACAAATTAATTTAGGGATTAACTAATAGTCATCATTAAGTTCCCTTCACCTCTAAGGCCTGGCTCACTTCAATACGCGGCGATGAACCGCTTCCATATGCACATGACAGCGTATCTTGCACATGCTGCCATGAGCAGTCTTCCTGGTTTCATTTTTTGTTATTTCCTGCTCTGCCGCTTAGCGACGTTGTGTATAAACGCCTCACAATGTAATACGTATGTAAAGCATTTATTACGCACCCAAAGAGAACAGCAGGGCTCAAATGTGCATAAGGGACAGCTTCAGACATTGTTTTCAACAGATTCAATCTCACTGCTCTTTTCTGCGTACGTGATATGCCCTATTTTAGTGCGCATTTGCGCATCTAAGGCACACTCGATTCCCGCAAAATTGTGCGATTTCACAGGGAAGTTGATAACATTAGGGACTAATTAGGCTGCACAGTCTTTTTTAATTACAGTGCGGGTGTTTCCCTTACCAATGTGAATGGTCCCCAGCAGTGCAGAAAGTACAGTAAAATGTGATAAAAGGCATGTGAGTGCAAAAAGTGGTGCTACCAAGAGCGTTTTTGTGCTTACGCTCGTCTGAAGTCAACCTAATATACTGTAAAATAGAACATGCTATATTCTTTTTTTCATCGCCCCACATCATATTGGATCCTATGCAGGTAGATGTAGGTAAAACATATTTCCATGAATGTCCACAATCAGTTGAATTATAAAGGCGATTACATTTCCTTTTGGGAGGGGGAATTATTTATGGCTATGCCACCTTCTAAATAATACTAATAACACTATAGATAATACAAAAACCCAAATAATGGAATGATTTTTATTGTAGAACAAGTTGTTTCTACTTGCCTTTCATTTTACTTTGTTTCTCGTGTCTCTAGAGAAAACCTCTTGTCTCGATTGGCGTCAGTCAAACCAACTCTCATACTGTATATGGCTTTTTTCCACCTCTAGACCTCAGTATACTTCTATCTTTCTTCATTTTTTGCACCCTGAAATCATTCCTACTTTAAACTGTCAACCTTTCTGCATCATAGGACATTTTGTTTAATGTCTGTCTACAAGTTTCTTTGCATTTCAAAGGTTCTGTCAGTACATGATTCATTGAAAGACAGTATGATGAAAAATTGACCAAGTTTGTCAAAATCAATAAAACTTTTTACATTAACAATTGCTGTCCTCCTTCTAACTAATATACCTCAAACGATAGAGATGCTCAGGGAATGACTCCAGCCAGAGGTTGTGTCCACCAGCTGTAATGTACAACACCCAGTGCTGATTAAACTAGAATTCATTCATTCTGAGCTAATCATTTCCTGTACATTTTTGTTATATTTTCTTAAGTATTAATACAATGTATTGGATACTTCTTTCTTTTATGAAAAGGAGAATTATAGCTTTAATGCCTCAATAACAACTATGAAGAAGGAGGTACACTAACCCTTTGAATATGTTGAATACCCAACATTGCCAACAATAAAAAAAAAACTTTTAAAGGGCCACTGCAGATTTTATTTTACGTTGCTTAGTTATTCCTTTTCATCTGAAACCTCCTGGAGTCCTTCTCTTCAGGAGGGTCTTGCAACCTCATTCTAACCAGCTGAGATTTACTTGTCTCTATATATTGCTCAGGAGTCAGTTTTCCAGTCAGTACAATTCCTGTGTGATTATATTACATGGACTCTATTCTTCATGGGTAATAGATAAAAACTCCTATCACAGTTATGCTGGTGCTTATTAGAGTCTCCTGTCACACAGCTATAATGAAGGAGATCACAGCTCATCCTACTGACTACATAATTATGGCCTGTAGCTTATGTAGGTGAATATAGAATACAAAATGTAATGGCAGTGTCCTCCTAACAGGAATGTGAATCATGAAAAACAGAAAGCGGTAAGCACAACTCTTAGAATGGAAGGCTCATTAAGGCAAAGAAGTTAACCCAATTATTCTTCATTAATTAACAGCCAGTATATTTGACATGTTTCAGGGACACAGCCCTTTCTTCAAAAATGGCTGGACAGAGTACTTGTGATGCATGATTTTTCACAGCTAACCGTTGTTAGGCTCTGTCCATGAAGCTCTGGGATGGAGCATAATACCAGTCAGTGGAGCAGCACTGTCCTGTCATGTGGCTAGTGTTGGAAGTACTCTATTCAGCCATTTCTAAGGAGGGAGCTGTATTCCCGAAATGTGTCAAATGTGCTGGCTGTTAATTAATAAAGTAGAATTGGGTTAACTCTCTTGCCTTTACATGGCTTCTGTTTTAAGGGTTCCACCTACGGTTCATTATTTTCTGTTTTTCGTGATTTACATTACTATGCACTGTTGCAACATTTGCGCTGGCAGCACCTTATTGATTACCTTAATAATTCCTTCTCTACCATTTGAACCACAGTCCTAGTAGAAGTTGCTCCACCCTTCTCTTTTCCTCCTAGCAGGAAAAGATGATGCTGGCTCTGGCGGGTCATGTGATGCTTGGCTGAAGCATCATGGGAGAGTTAGCAGAGCATAGAGAAAGAGAGCTGGGAGAAATCTCAGCATCAAGCATCAGACAGGAGGCTGCATTGCATGGAAGTGAATGCAATGTTCACAGATGACCAGAGTGTGAGAGGCGATCAGATGAGGTATGCAGGGATGGAAAAATGTGTTTTTGCCAAAGTCGCCCTTTAAATGTCTTGAATAAAAAAATGTTACCAGAAGTTCAGTATTGTTTATTTCTAACACATGCATGAACACAACATATACTGTATATACAGAGTTAGAGCTGCCAACCTGACTGGCAGGGCATGCGACAGTGACAGCAGCCAATACTTTGTATTAGAACAACTGTATTGTGCAAATTGCATACAAACGTTCAGCACTCCAAGCAAACACTTATGGCATGATGAACATTCATATCTCTGTGCACTGTAGAGTTTATTAAGGATTAAAGCCCAGTCCTACTTGTGTTACTTGTTTTACTTATTTTACTGAGCATTTTCATTGTATCCCACAATTATTTACCTGTGTTTACAAATCTACATGCACATGTTTATCATATGGAACTTGTTACTTTCAAATTTTATGAATAAAACTAATGTTAGAAACAAAAAGATTACAATTTCTCACAATGCAAATTCAATACAATATTATGACATACAGCCAAAGCAGTTGCCAGGCTGCAATGCAAAGCACGAGCTTTGGGTGGCCGCACAGAGACAAATGTAGAATAAACATCTCACAGCAGAGTATCGCAAAAATATGTTGGGTTTTTTTCAAAGTTGGTCATCTCATGCCACATATCTTGGGCAAGGAAAAAGGTAAGGAAGAACACATATCTGTATATGCTGTATATATACAAATGTGTCCACCCTGACATTTCTGTAAGTTTCATTAAGGACTTCATCCTCACAATACCAATTCAATTTCATTATCATGACATACTAGCAAAACCCTTAACAAGCTCCACATCTCGTCTCAACCACTAGGTGGCAAAACATAGGATGATAGCAAACGGATCATAAAAATCTCCCAACAGAAAATAATAAAAGTTTTTTTTTGTTGTTTTTTTTACTTCTTTTTGAAAATGCTGTCTCACACCACAAATCTTGGTATTTGTTGAGCTAAGAGAAAAAAGTATGTAAAGTTAAGTCAGCTCATGGAATCACCATATTTTGAGTAAGAGGGTTGGCAGAAGAAGAATTTTCACTCCAACACAGTGGGTATTTGTATTAAAATTAGGCACAACTGGCCTTATTTCTTCAACCCTAGGTCATCTGGCCTCCAACAAACACATACATTGTTCTTCACTATCCAACTCTTGGCCTACCTCAAGCCACACATGGTTCATACCATCATCATAGTGGTCGCTCCATCTGCTTGATACAGCCTCACTACCCCACACTGGGATCATATTAGGAAAAGCTCACCACCCACTTATTGTGCTCCCTCGGCTGACTTGACTTCTAATGAGCTTACCTGACCAGCTCAAAACAGGCATTGTGCATATGCAGCATATAGAGATCTAATGTTCTAGACAAGAACGATCATTCTGATAATGAATTTGAGTAATTAGTTGGAATAAGCAAAATCTTTGTCTGTACCCAATGTAGTTCAGCATTCAAATGAGGACTGAGACACAAAACAAATTAAAAATAGACCTCCTTTGATCAGATTTAGGTAGTTATTATTTTAACCACACACATACACGAGAACACCAGGGAGTCTGCAGTATGCTAGGAATGTACTGTTCATCATAAAGTTCATTAGATTGCAGTAGTCTGTACGAACATTAAGATTCTGTTCTCTCTCTGTAGTTCCGTTTGTACTTTTCAAGATACCTGCCTGCCAGGTCCCATTGAGGCTACAGCAACATCAATGTCTCATTTACTCAGATTTGAAAACCATTTGCTTGACTGCCGATAATTTAATGCTGACAGCAACTATAAATTGTTTAATGTTACAATAATGATGATCTTTTGTGCATCTGGTAAATATCCAATGATATCACAATGAAGTGCAGTAATGTATAGCATTGGTTCATGACTAGAGGACTGAGGGCAGGTTCACACTGCATTATAGGCACTATATTTGACATATATGTCTAAAGGTACCTTTACTTGTGACAACTGTCAGGTACGATAGTGCCTGACAGTTGTCCCAGTCATTGTCTCTCCAAATATAAGTAATAGCTATTGAGTGAATGGAGGCGGAGCGGGTGGAGATATCTTCCTGCCAGCTGCCTCCATTCCTGCAAACTGGTAGTTGCTCAAAGATTGAGTGACTCTTGTTTACAATGAGCGAGAAGATGACTACATGTCAGTGAGCTGAAACCACATGACTACTGTCTACCGTGTTTCCCCGAAAATAAGACAGTGTCTTATATTAATTTTTGTTCAAAAAGGTTTAACTTTTTTACATGTATAGCTGCCTGGACACTATTTAAATTGACTTTTTTAATTAACTGTTAGCAGGGCTTAATTTTGGAGCTGGGCTTATAGTTCAAGCATCCTCAAAAAGCCTGAAAAATCATTTTGCATCCTCAAAAATTCTGGAAAATCATGCTATGTCTTATTTTCAGGGTATGTCCTATTTTCAGGGAAACAGTGTAGTGATTTCCCACTTAGTGCCCTGTTGGTGGCCACATGCACATGGGATGACTATCGCCTAAAATCAATGTTTTAAGTAATTATTCAGGCGATAATCTCCCCCCTGTAAAGGTACCTTAAGACACTATAGCCATAAACCTAATTACACTAACATGTACCATTAGAATTTCTGGCTGGTATATGATGGTAGACTTTTGCCTCAATTGTATCAAAAAGTACACTCAACTTCTATTTCGGAAAAAGGCTTACAGAAATCCACACACACAGAAAAGAAGCAGTCCCATTCAGATGTATGGATTTGATTTTTTGTCACAGAAATCCCTACAACAAAAGTCTATAACCTAATAATCTGTCATCATATAGCAGGTTGAGGCTTATTGTCTATGTCACAGGAGACAGAGCTTTCCTGTTATACTATTGAACATTCCAACTGGAAGTGGAGCAGTTCCTATAGTTCCTATAGTCGTTATATCTTTTTGCAATTTCCCATTATGTAGTTTTAGGCTTTGCTGAACTCAATCATTAAAAATGACTTTACAGCAAAAAAAAAAAAAGATTCTAGATCTGAAAAGAAACTCTTTGATTTCCTTTAAGTTACTATTTTTAACTTGCTGCATGCTAAATTATTATAGTTTGTGTAAAGGCTTGTAGCAATGACAAAAATAATCTTCTTTTACATTAAAACCAATCTACAAGAGTTGGCAATTTCCATTATATCACGTATCATTAACACCACTTACAGTATTACTTATGTAATTAGCTGCTTAATTCCTTTATAGAAGAAAATGTGATATTAATATTCAACAATTTACCTTGGCAAGTAAGGTTTATACCACAATAAAAGTGGATGCCATTTATCTCTATGCCAAACATAGGCTACTGCAGCTCAGCCTTTCTATGTTGTGATATAATCTGATCTATGGTGGCTATTCAGTAACTGATTAAATTCAGTCCTCTGTATTCAGTCAGACAATTACATTAATTTGGGTATGCAGAGTGTACAAATTAGATTTTTTAGATACAAATGCAGAGGACTTCCTCTCAAGCTGCATAGCTGGATCTGTTCGGAAAGGAAGAAAAGGCAAACTTCAATTGTTCTCCAATCATCTTGCATATATTCTGCCCACAAATATCATTATGATATCATCACTCTTGACCATTCTGTATTCTAGATAATAAATTGTTTGCAAACTACAGAGGTCATCCTATGACAATGAATCTACAGAATACATTGCTGAAGTAAGCTAAATACTTATACTTACACACTAATGCGGCAACAGATGGCCCACAGCTGGAAACCAGGAAAATCAATTCTCAAGGCCTCTAAAGCCACAAAACAGCATAATGATCCTGTTATGCTATTTCTTCGAAATACCAGTTACTACATATTACCTTATCCTGTATAAAATTATCATGCCCAGTATATTTGATCATTTGAGATCCCAATTTCTGATTAATTGATTATATCATGTGTTTGATCCAGAGAGTATTATTAGAAAATAATGGAATTCATAAAAGGCAATTAAAGCTATTGTAAAATATGACAGGCACATTACAAATAAAGCTAGGGCTGAATACTCTAAGGTTGGGTTCACACGGGGCGGATTCCCGACGGAAATTCCGCGGTTTGGCCACAGCAAAAAAACGCGAGATTTCCGCCGCGAGAACCGCTGCTTCAAAACCCGCGGCGGTTTTGAAGCAGCCCGGCCACTCGCTCTTCCGCTGTGGCCGGTGCTCCCATAGAGGAGAGCGCGGCCGCAGTGGAAAGAAAAAATGAAAATGCTGTGGTCGGCAAATCCGCGCCGCAGCGGCGGCTTCTGCCGGCTTAGCCGCAACGGATTTGCAGTCCCGTGTGGACGAGATTTCTGAGAAATCTTGTCCACATGGCTGGCTAATCCCAAGATTAGTGCCCGTATAAGGATTTGCCGCGGCGAAATTCCCCACAGAATTTCCATGGCAAATCCGCCCCGTGTGAACCCAGCCTTAAAGTATCCACATCAGCACTACTGCATTTAAACCATTCCAATACAGAGAGGCAGATACCACAAGACCAAGTGCAGCCACTTATCTATATAAGTGTAATCCTTTGTCCTAAAATCCAAACCTGATACTCATAAGCAGAAGTTCCACAAAAAGAAGGAAAGCACCAGAATCACCAACTCTTCTTAAGTCTTTATTGCATCAATCCACCACATGAGACACTTTTTATGGTAGGGCTCTTTATTAGCGAGGCTGTCTTTCCAAACTCCAGCATGGCAGTCAATGAGCATCAAATGAGTTCCTACTGCAATTCTGGTAGTAGTCTTGGCTCTGGGAACTACTGCTTTCCTCCATTGACCAAATTGGATTAATGGTTATCTTAGAATGTGATGAGTGTACATGTAATAGCTGTCAGCACAGTCTAAAGGCCCATTTACATGCAACGATTATTGCTCAAAATTCCTTCAAATGATGGCAAATGAGCGATAATTGTTGCATGTAAATGCATCCATTGTTCACTTTTCGTCTGAATGATGACTTTAGGTGAGCTTAAAATCCATTGTTCAGCCGGAGAGAGATAACAGGGACCGTGTTCTCAGCGGGTGCCGGAAATTACATTGTATTCTGCTGACAGCTCGTGCGAGAACAATGCAGCTGTGTGCAGAGCGCAGCCCACATGCCAGACTCTGCAAACAGCTCTCACAGGTCCTTTTACATGCAAATAAAGGTAATAAAGTGTTAATGGCCATTAACACTTTATGCAAAAGGATCCCTAAAACTCGTAATCTTTCAATCCTTTGAAAGACTACCTTTGCGTGTAAACAAGCCATAAGAGAAAAGAGCAGGTATTCTGAAGTTGCAGGGAGTGGAGACTAAGTGAATATTGTTTATTTGCATTTATTAATCCTAACATTTGTTACCAAATCCTAAGAGGGTGAGCACAGCAAAATGAGTATCTGTGTATGTTACAAATGAAATATAATTGTAATAAAAATAATAGTGTTTTTAAAGGGAATCTGTTAGATCTAACATGCTTTCCAAACTGCAGGCAGCATGTTATAGAGCAGGAAGAGCTGAGCAGATTGATATATACAGATTTAATAAAATTGATATATTCAGGTTTGGTATATTTTATTCTGGTACATAAAAGATGCCTTTGAAAATATAGCTAAAAAATAAAGGTCAGCAGATCTATTAGGTTGGGTTTCCATTCATCAGTTGTTGAATGCTGAAGCCAAACACAGCTGATGACATTTTGACGCATCTTTTACATCAGTCCGGCATTCAATGTCGGACATACTTGGACACAAAAATGCTGCATATCCCATTTTTTGGCTCACAGAGGAAGACATCCAGCATGAAAACTGATGTTCGGATATTATGAACTATCTCATAGAAAAGTATGCTAATGAAAAATGAGATGGATCGGAACATGTACTTGGGAGTTCAAAGTCTATAACCCAGTGCCTTGATTTAGGAATTTTAATCTCTCCTCCCTTTGTTCTATATATGGGAGTGAAAATGCTCAACTCCTCTTCAAAGAGAAAATACCAGTACCAGCTGTGTGTTCCAAGCTAAAATATTAAGGAAGGAGTGCTATGGCGCCGAAATGCGTTTATTGTATGCTGGATTTATTAAATAAAAACAGAGAAGTCAGGGAGTCAAGCTCAACAATACATCTCATGCCTCTTTAAGAAAAGGGATTGCACCTACAACTACTCTCACTCTTTTCTTACATTTTCAGGCATGTACTTGACAAAGTCCTTTTCACAAGGACGAAACGCGTTGTACGGAATAAATTTATGTTAATGGTATTAGCGACATCGGAGTGCTTCCTGAGCGCGGGTTTGGATTTTTTCCTTTGCCTAAACACTTCAAGCGGCTCTCCATAGGAGAGACGGAGGACTACGCAGCCTCTCCTGCTGTCTAGCCCGGCAGGATACAAGGGAACAGCCGATACTTTTTGAAGGACTTTCCGGATAAGGGGTGTCAGTGGAGATCATCCAGGGAGGGATCTCCATTGTACACCGGGTAAGTTCATTACCTATACATTTAAGAGCATAATATAGGAACGACATACCCGTAACTCCGGAGCGCTACCCTAATTTTTACTACTTGAACTCTTTTCTTACACTTAGGGTGGACACCCACTGGTGATTTTTTCTCCACTGCGATGCGAGACTAAAGTTAAAGTCTTGCATCGCAGTGCGAGAAAAAAATCGGCATGACGCCGGGATATCGGCATCACGCCGACATATCGACAGTCTTTTCAATGGGGCCAGCGGCAGCAGTGCTAGCCCCATTGAAAAGCGATGGAGAATGCCATTCATAGAAAAGTATGGGATCAGTTCCGACATCAGTTTCCCTCCGGCATTTCACTACAATGCCAGAGGGGAAAAAGGCTAGACTAAAAGGATAGATGGGATCCCGCACATAATGAAGACACAGAAAATTCCATGAAGATTGTAATGATTTGAGATAAAAATTCAATCATATGGGGAACATGGAAACATTTACAAACATACATAGTACCCCAAAAATGGTTGTATCTGCTATTCTGTAAACAATATTCTATTAACCAAATCATGCTAACTTCCTCTATCCTGATCATATTTGTTAGATACTCTAAGAAAAAAATCTATTACAAGTTACCGTAATAAAACATTTTTGACCCCCATTAATATCAAATATAAAATGTCACTAATTTTAGTAACCAGGATAAGGTTTATTAGGCGTTATTTAGTTTTAATCAAAAAGTATTTTCCGCCAAGTAAATATATTATGTAAAAAGAGAAGTCATTACATTTCTAATCAAATGAGAAGTTATAATCACCTACACACTTTAACACTCATGTACCGAACCTCTTCTAATAGCAAATGTCAATGTTTTCCATAGTAACCACAAGATTTAAACTTTTTTATTTCTAAAGAAAGTTTGAAATTGAAAGTAATGAACTGATTCAATGGTCACCCCTGGCATTTTTTATTTAGGCAATCTTTAGTCATAGAGTTCTTTGGAGTGAAATATATTACACTAAATATGATTATTTAGCACTTCTACACCTATGACATATTCTTCAAAATACACCTTCGTGTAAGTGTTCGTATTTACTTGGCAGCATATTATTATGATTTTTCTCATGCATTTTACAAAATCAGGTATTCAGAGTAAACATGTTTTTGATGTTTTTTTGATTTTTGAGTATTGTAAAATGTCTAAGTCGTCATTCACACGGTCAGTTAAACAATGCAGCATTTTTACTAGGTGTGTATATGTGTATTTGGTGCAATTTTATGACTGCAAAGAAAACCGGAAGAAAGCCCAATTAATGTCACCTTTTTTTCACATAGTCTCCTGGTAAGAGGCATAGAAAAACTTGGAGAATTCACATACAACATCCATATTCACTGTAGGGTTTTTATGCTCTCATAGATTTTCATTGACTACTTTGATCTGTGAATGTGGACCAACATAAGACATGCTGCAACTCTCTTGATGCGTGTGAACTGCGCGCATAAAAAGTATGTCTGAACACAAATCCAAAACAATGGTGCTCAATGTAGTCCATATTATGGCCGTAAAAATCTGGACATAAAACATACAGAGAATACGCCCAAGTGAATGAGGCCTAAATGTCCAAATCATGTTTGAGTATATTTTACTTCCTATATGACCTATATTAACATCATGATATGTTTTTATCATACATTGGTATATAAAACAAATTGAGATGTGGTTTGAGATTTTTCTTACAGACTTTTTCTCTAGTTTTGTGCTACTTCAATTTTCATATAATCACTGATAATTTAAATGTTTCATCCAATGTTCCATGTCCATTTTCAAGCAACATCGTTTGCAAATTGTCTATCCCTAGTTTAAGTATTTACACTTGAAACACTATAATGACAGAAAATTGGTGCCATTACTGCATGCATCTGCTTATGTCTACATTCAAGAAATCAGTAAAAAAAAAGTAAATGTCTAAATTATAGAATAGAAGAGCAGACTCAGAAAATTACACAATTGAACTTCTGACCAAGGTCAATTCTAATCAACAACACAGAAAACAAATGCGTAGTGTGTTTGTGCTCTTGGCGTTAACCTACAGATCGGTTCAATAGATGTCACAAAGGCTACACAGAATTGTCCATAAATAATCTGGTTCATCAGTTAAACATGAGGAAAGATATGATATATTGGCTCATTCACGAGTTTGATTCTATAGACTGTTCCTTTTATGTTACCATTAGTGGGTTAAGAATTTTTTGTGTTTTTTTTTTTCTAATAAGTAATTGCAAAACTCTTCATTCTCTACCACCCCTCTGAAAAAACAATGTGTTACAAAAAAAAAATAGTTATTTTTTCCTAATTATACAGACATCTGTTCTTATAATCATTCGTAAAATAATTTAATAGTTTTACTGAACTTGAATATCAGGTCACATCTAGCATTACTTTTTTTCTATGAGATATAAACTAAGTTGGGGGAAGGGGTTGTGTTTATGCAAAGAATTTCAAACATGTTACTTCTATAGACCTTATATATCAATTGGTAAATATGACCAAAGTTCATAGGCCATAATTGTCAATGTGTTTCCTCGTACTCTAATGTATACACCAATAGCTCAGACAGTTGTTAAGAAGGACTGGTTATGCCTCCTACACATTTACAGTAGATACAATGTCTATCTATCTCATTCGGGTCATTGTTCAAACCAAATAGATTTCTAACATGGCAAATGATGTTCCTCTGCAATTCAAAGATTACATTTGAAAAATACTAATTTCTAAGAATGACATGTTTGTTTTATTTGTATTCTGTAGAAATGCAGTATGATAATACAATGTGTTAGAATTAAGTATGTTGAACACAATTGGAATTAAATAGTTTAATTCCAGTTTCAGGCTTTAGTAGTGAATATATATTTTAGCTTCTACTTTCCTCAGGCTGCTGATATTCCAGTAGATGAGTATTCTTCATGCCACAGCTTCATAATTGAGGCCTATTACCTAAATTCAAAACTCTGGGAAGTCATTCCTGAGTTCTCCTACGGAATGAAGGTTAATTTTGTCCAAGAGAAAGTACCATATATACTCAAGTATTAGCCGACCCAAGTATAAGCCGAGTCAATACATTTTACCACAAAAAACTGGTAAAACTTATTGACTCAAGTATAAGCTGAGCTATACTGGAGTATATGCTGGGTAAAAAAAACCTCCATACTCACCTCCCAGCCGGCGTCTGTGTCCCCGGCGGTGATGCGGTAAGCTGCTAGAATGCTCCCCATTGTCCTCTCTGCTCAGCTCTGTCATTCCCGCCATCAGCGCTGTGATAGTTTGTAAATGATCGAGCGCCGGCTGTGATTGGCTGGCGCTCAATCCAATCACAGCGCTTCCTTTCATAGCGCTGACAGCAGGGGATTTGAAAGCTGAGCAGGGAGATGACAGCGAGGAGAATTCTAAAGCAGCTGGGAGGTGAATATGGAGGGTTTTTTTTAACCCTTCCCTGACTCGAGTATAAGCTGAGGGGGCTTTTTCAGCACAAAAAAATGTGCTGAAAAACTCGGCTTATACTCGAGTATATACGGTAAGTTGTTTTATCTTCTGTCTAATGAATCTGCATTCTAATTTTATTTCTGGCTCATATGGATTCTATATTAGCATTGCTTCATTTGAGTTTTTGTCATATTTGGACTGCAAAATTAAAATGAAGGTATAACTCCTTTCCTTATACACTATGTGCCCCAGTAGCGCTTAATTTATCACACAGCAGGAAACAAAACTCTCAACTGTGAAAAGTTGAAAGTTCATATGCAATTTATTAAAATGTGCAAGTATTTCTTTGAGAATGAATCCTAGTGTAAAAAAACAGTACCTTGGATGGAATCATATCCTGAGTTAAATGGTCATTACAATATTTGACATGTTGCTACCCAATATATTTCTTCTTTTAGTAATTCAATTTGTGGATTATAGAATATGGCGTTACTTGGCCTGAACGCAGGTCATAGAATTGTAAAACTATATTTTGCTAAATAACACAAACAATAAAATAAAAAATATAGTTTCAAAGATTACAATTAAAGTCTCATGGATGAACCAACACTCCCTACATTTGGAACCTCCCAGCATAAATGGCAGCAATGTTGGCACATGCCTTAACATGACTCTAATCCACCCTTTAGCTTTAAACTTTTGAAACACCTAATCAACTATCTCTCTGCAAACTCTTTTATTGATTCATTTCAATCTTTTTCCGCACTCTAAAATTCTATAGAAACTGACCTTACTAAAGTCTCAAATGATCCCCTGATCGCAAAATATTATAGCTAGTACTCTCTATTGATCTTTCTGGATCTTTTGGCAGCATTTGAAGCCAAAGACCACTAGTTTCTACTCCGTATGCTCTACATTACTGGCTTAAATGATTTTGCCCTCTTGATGTTCTTTTTACCTTTGTGACTGCTCGTTCAGTGCATCATTTGCTGTCACTATGCCTTCTTCTCCTTGCTGTTGGAGGTTCGTCATAATTCAGTACCAGGTCTACTCCTATTTTGTCTCTATACAGCTCGTTTTGGACAAACTATTAGCAGATTTAGCTTAAGCCCCATTTTCACGCAATGATTACTGCTCAAAATTCGTTCAAACAATGGCATATGAACGATCATTGTGTGTAAATGCTACCACCATTTTACTTTTCGGCTGAACGATGATTTTAAGGTAAGCTTGAAATCCACTGTTCAGCCGGAGAGTAGATAACACAGACCGCAAGCTATGTTCTCTGTGTTATGCACGGGAGTCGGAGATTACATTGTATTCAGCTGACAGCTCGTGCCAGAACAATGGAGCTGTGTGCAGAGCTCAGTCCACCTGCTGAGCTCCACAAACAGCTCTCGAAGGCTCATTTGCACGCAAATGAAGATTATAAAGTTCTAATGAACATTAGTGTCCATTAGCACTCTATGCAAAATAATTGCTAAAACTGTCAATCTTTCAATCATTTGAAAGATTGTCTTTGTGTGCAAACGGGCCTTTACAGTACTGTTTATACACTGATGACACTCATTTACATTTTTTTTTCATATCATCACTCTTGCACTGCTACAAAACTCCAGTGATTATTTGTCCACTCTCTCTAATAGCATATATCCCAGGATATACATCTTAGGTTTATTGTTAATCCGGGTATACAGGCAGGTAGGAACTATTAGGGGTTGATCCAGGGATTAGTCTGATTGCCATTAGGGAGTCGGGAAGGAATTTTCCCCCCAAAAGGGCTAATAGGCTCCTGCCTCTTGTTTTTTTTTTGCCTTCCTCTGGATCAACAACATAGGAGGATAAACAGGCTGGACTAGATGGACATTGTCTTCATTCAGCCTTACATACTATGTTACTATATTACTATGTCCTCTCTCTATCTGAAACTTAACTTAATATTTTAAAGACTGAACTTATTCTATTTCCACCATGCACTAACCTACTTATACCTAAACCTGATATTTCCATTTCAGTGTGTGCTGCTTCCATAACACTTAAACAGCACACCTGCTATTTTGGTGTTATGTTTGACTACAAACTTTCCCTTACCCCCTATGTTCAATCTATTGCACACTTGTGGCACCTGCACCTGCAAAATATTTCAATAATCTGCTTTTTTCTTTCTATAGAAATAGTAAAAACTCGTATTGTTGACCGGAGTAATTCTTGATTACTGTAGCTCACTGCTAATAGCTTTTCCACTTTCTAAACTCTTCCCTCTCAACCTGGCTGGGTGAGCAGCTCATACACCTTTTACATGACTCGATTGTCAGGTGAACGAGCAGTTGTAGGAACGATCGGCCTGATAATCAGCCCATTAAAACACCTTTATGTATACTACTTAGTTTGATAAAACCATTGTACAATTATACAAAGCAGGCACTAATAATGTAAACTGGTTCATATGAATGATTGCCTGAACAATTTTCCATGCAAAATGCTGCACAATAATTGTGAAATGTAAACGTATAACCAATGAGTGCCGATAGACTTGTTATATCATTGATTAATGATTGATGCGGGGAAAAATCTACCTATGTAAAAGCACTCATTTGTTTTTCATGGGGAGAGTGAAGAAAGCCACAATCAGACAGGCAATTCAATGTGCCGATCCTTTTTCTCCACAGTAACACCTTTCAGGTGAAATACTGAGCATTACTGTAGTATGCTGTACTGCTTGAGGGCTCAGTCACACCAGCGCCGCTCCGCCAGTGTTTCTGCACGATAACACCGCTGCACTGCAGGTGCGGATTACTCTCCGCACCAGCCGGAAGAAAGAACACATGGCCGGCAATGCGGTGCAGCCATCTTATCGTGCAGAAACACGGGCGGATCAGCGTCTGTGTGACTCAGCCCTGAGAAAAGCTTTCCATGGGCTAAAAAAATGCACGGGTGCAAGATAAGAATCTTGGAAATGAAATGTCTTTTTTTTTCTTTTTTCATCTTTCGGGTCAGAGGCCTCCATGCACGTACGATAATTGTCCTGCCGGACTGACTGGCCTTTTGCTAATGTGTATAGAGGCCTCAAGTTGAGTTTCCTCTATACAAGTGACCTATCCATGCATCAGCAGTACAAATGTCTTGCTATTTCCAATATACTATACCTTTGTTTTAGAACTAAGCATCTGTGAAGGCAACAAAAAAGGTAATTAGCACTTTCTGGATAATTATAATTGTAAATTCTATATCTTCTCTCCTGTATCTTTACAGAAGAGCTATTGCAGATACATAGTAGTAGCATAAAGATAGGAAAGCTAAGCATGAAAAATATGTATATTCAATCTTTTCTGCATGTAGACCTTTTTTTAAAATTGATGTTTACTTGAACACTAGAATACAGGTTTGCTTTTATGCAAAATTTCACAAGAGGAAAGTAAAAGATAGAAAGCATCTGTTCTGTACTTACAGAAAGCTGAGCTTATATTTTATGCCAAAATGATTCTTTAAAATGATTTTGAATAGGTCTAAAAAAATAGTACATAGCCACATATAATTATATATAGCAGTGCTGATCAAGTCCATAAAACCTAATCTGTTTTCATGCTATGTTGATCCAGAGAAAGTCAAAACAAAACCTCTGCGAGGTAGCGGTCAATCTGCCTCTGTTTAAGAAGAACAAATCCTTGAAGAGGACTCCCCACATGTCTGTTTTAATAAACAAATGTATTGCCCATGACAAAACAATTCTGGAATATTTTTCTTAAAAATCTTTGATGAGCAGTTCCTCTGTTACTCCTAGAAATGTATTAATATATGGTTACCAATTGTAGGTGGGTCCTTGCATCCACATCCACCAATGTCCAATTGGTGCTGAGTCAGGCTATGTAGGAACTTAGCCCTTTGACAAGGGGTCAAAGGGCTAAGTTCCTACAAGGGGTCAATTGTCATACCCAATTGTCAGTTTATTTGCAAATATTCAAAAGGAATAACAGATGCGTTCTATAGCCCTTGTATCAAGCCTTCTTCACTGATGATTGTTCTCTCCCTCTGTACTGAAAGTCAGGCTCAGTTGAATAAGGTTATGTCCATGTGGGGTGAAAATGCTGTAGAATTTCTTTGTGAAATGTATGCATGGAAAATCCACAGCATTTGCAGTGCAAGCCAATTTCTTGCACAAGAAATTGCATCCACATAGTCTAAAAAAATCTGTACAAAATCAGCAGCAGAATTGTAGCGAAGTGCAGATTTTAAATCTGTAGCATGTCAATTCATGCAGCATATTTTCAGTATAAATTCCAACTCTTCCAGCAAGGGGTGAAATTCACACCAAAACGGCAACAAAATCTAAACTATCACAGATTTGATGCAAATTTTCCACTATTGAAAATCTACAGCAAATTTGCTACTTGTGAACAGACCCTTATATTTGTATTACTCTGAAAATAAATGTATAAGATATCTATAATGTATACAATATGATTTGCTTTTGGCAATAACGACTAACATGTGTGTACTGGGCAATATCTTCAGTTACTGGATATATAAATTGCTACACAATTGGCATTAGAATAGGCAAAAGTGTAGAAATTGGCATGGTGAATTGTGTCAAGTTCAAGCACACAGTTTTACAGTCATCAATTGTCTTCCTTTGCATCCTGATGATGTTGCCATGATTGCAATGAAATGGATTTTTTTCTGTCTTGCCTTTGCAAACTACAAAAAGACTAGTACTAGGGAAGAAAGGGCGCTAAGTTAAAACTATGAAGACATAACTAAAATGTTTATGGGTGTCCAATATATGCATAAACAAAATACCTTCAGATTTTATTTAATAAGTTGGTTAGGATTTGAATATTTGGTGATAATTCATTCATAGAGAATCCATCAGTTCGCTTGACATTTCTGTTTTACTAATTACTTATATTCCCTGTAAAAATATCGATTCAAGAGGATCATTTCTAATAACTCTGTGGTGTATCGTTCCTCTGTTATTCCTCCTGAATATTTATAAATAAACTGACAACTGGGTGTTACATTTCCCTTGTCAAAAGGGTGTGCCCATACACAGTCTGATACCGTCAGCAGTGATTGGACAAAGACAGGCTAGGTACAGACACAAACGTAGTGCAATTTATTTATTTTTTCAATCTCCTACTTTCCCACGGATCTGCGGCACCTCCACAGTGACAGCTGTGGCTGTGCCGCAGATCGGACGGCTTCCATTGACTTTAATGGAAGCCATCCCACGGGATCCGCAGAAAAATAGAGTATGCTGTAATTTCTTCCTGCATGTGCGATCTGCTCTAAATTATTTTACAGAGGCTAATGCATCCCTATGAGTGCCTAGAGCTGCGGATCTCCCGTGCGAGAGACTGGCGTGGATTTTATAATTAAGGTCCGCCCATGGACATTGGGTGTAAGGCTGTCAACTTATTCATAAATGTCTAGGAGGAAATAAAGTTTTAAGAAAGGGTTACCTAAATACTTATTTCATAAAGAACACAAAGATTTACCAGAATTGAATCTCCTTCTTTAAAGAGAAGCTCCAGACAAAATTTCATAATTAATGTATTGGAGCTACTAGGGTAATTTAACATACTGGCAACATTTAACATTTGACTCTAGTTCCTCAACTGCAAACTTACTAGGTGCGCTATACTTAATGGGGTAATTTCTGATGGACACTGCTCCACAATTGGGGTGCAAAAAAGTTGCAATTTGCAAAAAATCTGTAACTTTTTGCATATTTTCTATTTTCTTTTTTTAGAAAGTGAGCAGGGCTTTGCAAAAGGTGCACATCACCAGGAAGTAAAGGAATGTACTATCAGTTACATCAGTAACTGGCTTTACAGTGCACAGATGACTAGAGATGTGCTAAATTTATTAAGAGGCATACACCTTTTAAAAACTGTGGTGCATTTAACTCTAACACATTTTGGAATAACTATGCTCTTGTATCCTCCAAGACAGTCAGGAACTAGTTAAAGTAAATGGTTCCTCTGTGGGATACCTCCGAATACAATCTTCGGGTATTCAAACATAACCCCTTGCCAAAAAGCAGTTCAATTTGGAAAGAAATCTAGCAGAGTCTATGGAGCTTTCAAAAAGGCCTAGGAAACATTATAGTTTATATACAACTTCAGACTAAAGTCAATATACACAGTACAGACTGCCATGCCAACTATGTGATATATCAATCTGAGAAAGGGACAAATTACTGTGTGTGTTATATATTTTTCCTATACGTTAAATACCCACCTTATTGGAGACACCCATCTAGTATGCGTTGGACCTCCTATGGCCTACAGAACCACAGTGATTCATTATGGCATTCATTCACAGATAAAGTATCAGAAGACCCAGGGTGTGTCAAGAAAACATTCCCCAAACCGTTACTCTACCTCCACTAGCCTAAATGGTTGACAGGACAGGGATGTTTCATCAATTTATGCTGCTTGCACCAAATTATGACCCTCCCAATAGCACAGTGCAACAGAAATCTTGATTCATTTGACCAGGTTATCTTTTTCAACTGCTCATTGATCTGATTTTTGTGCTCTTTGGCTCACTGAAGTCTTGTTTTTCTGTTTTTTTTAGACAGAAATAGCATAAAAAATGGTTGACTGCTTTTATAGCCCTAAGGAACAAGTTGTGTGTTCAAACAAGTTAGTTGGAGGACCAATGTTAGATTTAGCTGCAATTTGCTTGACTGTGCACTGCATGTTTGTGAGAATAATTTTTTATGTTCTCCTCTGAGCCTTTTCATCGGCCAGTTGTTCAGTTGTTTACATTCAAGAAATCCCCTTTCGGTGGATCTTTTTCCTTTATCACACTATTCTTGGTATACTATCATTAAATGAGAAAGCCCCACTTGATTATTCCATTTTGTTGCAAAACTGATCCACCAAAAACTTGCTCACTCAATTTTATTCTGCACTTCAGGGTCACATTTCTACTTTCTATGTAGGTAAGCTCCAATCATGAAAGAAGAGGGGTCTCTAATGAAGTGACTAGAGATGAGCGAGCATACTCGCTAAGAACAATTACTCGATCGAGCATTGTCCTTAGCAAGTACCTGCTCGCTTTGAAAAAAAGGTTCGGCTGCCGGTGCGGGTGAGAGGTGAGTTGCGGCAGTGAGCAGGGGTGAGCGGGGGGAAGAGAGGGAGAGAGAGATCTCCCCTCCGTTCCTCCCCGCTCTCCCCCGCCGCCGGCAGCCGAACCTTTTCTTCCGAGCGGGCAGGTACTCGCTAAGGGCAATGCTCGATCGAGTAATTGCCCTTAGCGAGTATGCTCGCTCATCTCTAGAAGTGGCCATTCAGTGTATATACTGTAACACATTGCAAACCTTTTGGAAAATGCAGCCAACTCTACTGTAGAAAGTAGGATACTTTGGTGAATCAATTACAGAAGGTCATTCCCACTTTTCCCAAAGCAAGTTATAAATGTGACGGAAAACCTTTACACTTTCTGTATGTGGGTTATACTGTACACCATTTTCTAATAGTATTACAATTTCACACATACTTTTACAAGATTGGTCTTAAAATTAGATTAAAGCTATGTCTATAACATAAATAAGACTTTGGAGCTTTACATTAATTTTATAACTTCCTTTGTCAGAGGTTAACAATGCTTGACATGCAGGGTGTCTTAGAAAGATACCAAAACATATGTAAACCTTCATCAACCCATGTGTGATCACTGAAAATAGTGTCTATTTGTGGCTAAGACTATAGATTCTATGATAAACTTAAATTGAACTGTACAGTAATTGTGGTAAGTGGCCAAGTGTTGTGGATAGACATGTTTCACCTTTTAGTTCTTGGTTTTCTTTTATAGCCATTTTTACTATATTTTAAATGTTTCCAACATACTTTTTTTTAAATTAGTAGTACAGAATATAAACGTTACTATAAGCAGACACAATCATATAATGTTCAGAAGCTCGCCTGGTATATTGAAGGGCTTTAGAGTGCCTTATTCTCACAGCTGATGAACTCCTGTTTGGCAAGGAAACTTTGATTCCCATAGACATTTGCAAGTCATTAAACCAACTTCTGAACTGTGAATTTTCCTGGCTCAGAATAAATCAGATAATCCAAGCACCATTTTGGAATCCATCTTCATTACTGTCTTTCTACCAATATTGCTTGAGGCCTTAGTCACACGAGCGTAAATACGCGCGTATATACGCGCGTATATGCTCGCGTATATACTCGCGTATATACGCGCGTAAAAAAAACGCGTGACCATGTCCATTGCCACCAATATGTTCTATCTTTTGTAGGTGCGTTTTTACGCGCGTATATACGCGCGTAAATACGCCCGTGGGTTTTTATGCGCGTATATACGCGCGTATTTACGCCCGTGTGACTAAGGCCTAAATGTCTATTATGAAATTACACCACACATACTTTTAAGTGTGAGAACACATCCCATTGCTAGACAAATATTAAGTGACGTACACAAATAAAAACACAAATATACCTTTACCAAAGTCTACATCCTAAAACTCTATTGCTGGTTCCCTCTTTTGAACATTGCTTAACTCACAATAAGCTTGAATTCTATTTCTGGGAATGGAGTTTTATGAACCTTATAAAATCAGTCACTTAGGCTGGGTTCACACAGGGCGGATTTGCCACTGAATCAGCTGCATTCTTCTGAATCATTTCTTCTGGCTGGGGATTTAAAAATCCCCGCCTCCTGGAAGCGCTGTCTCTGATTGACTGAGCACAGGGACCAATCATAGCCATTCTGCGCATATGAATGCTTCTATAAGAACCCATTGGTTCTTTTAGAAATGTGCATTATGCATGCGCAAAACACATGCTTGTCTGAGCGAGACCTTAAAAGGGGCTTACAAAATATAAAATATTCTCCTATATACAATATAGGGGACAACGTTAGGATCAGTGGGTTTCCAACTGCTGGGACCTCCACCCAAGAACAGGGGTCCTGATGGTCCCCACAGCAATGGAGTGGAGGAAACATATGCACACTGCTACATTCATTTCAATTACAGCACCAGTGATTGCTGAGGACTCATAATTGGCAATTTCCAGCTCTGTCATTGAAATGAATGGAGCAGTAGCACATATGCAGTCCTTTGCTTCATTCATGCAGGGACTTTCAAGACTCTTGTCCTCGGGATCTGTGATGGTTCCAACTATCGAGCCCCTGCTGATCATAAGGTTAACCCATATCCTGTTGATAGGAGATAACTTTATATCTTGTACAATCCCTTTAAATTATATAAAGTACAAAGTGCAGCCAGTAGCCAAAATAATGACTATGCAGAACCCAAACAAATAAATGAACCCTGGTATGACATTGATTAAAGAGTGCTTCCCATACACTATTTACATTTAAGAAACGACGCAGTACAAGTTGTTTATGTTTTTCTAGTAGCCAATAATAAATGAACACTAGAAATAAAAGGATTTGATAAAGCACGTTCAGTCTTCCCTATATTAGAATTTATTCTACCATGCAAAGGAAATAATAAGTAAGTCAATGACTCTTCAGTTTGCTCTTCAATGAGCTAATAATTAGTTTGGATGCCTATAGTATCTGCTACTAATATTTTTCTATTTTCTTAGGGAATGTGATTCAGGTGTCAGTAAGACAAATGAGTGGGCTAGCTAGGGCAAGGCGGTATTCAGACACTGGGACGGTATCAGTCACAGCTCCTGTGGGTGCTGTATACTGGTTCAGCTTCATTTTATTTTTGGGCACTTTCTCTATATTTCTAATAGTTCAGACACATGCATTTCTTGTGGCTCCTGGATTGAAAACACCCCTTGCAGGCTAAAAATGTACCTTCTTTCTTTTTACATGGGCCAATTATCATACCCAAACAGCCCTACAAATGCTTGTTCACCCAACAATTAGGAGAGTAACTTAGGATTCAACAGTGATATTGGCCGATATTTGATTATGTTCCTGTGACTATAGACATATGTTTTTATGTGTGGTAGGGGCAATGCTTTTCTATCTTATAGATTGGTAACATATCACTAGGATATGCTATTACTTTATGAGGTTTGAGAGTCCAATTTATGGACTCCATACTCATCCAGAGAATACAGGGACCAATAGCTGGTGTACTACATTGTCCATCAATTGGCTTTTTAATGTCGTAGCTGGCCCTCCACAGAGATGGCATGAGTGGGCCATTGCCCTGTCCTCCTCCATTACTCTACACCTCTCAATCCCCAAACTATTAACAAAATAATAAAAACTTATAGTCCACTAACCCAACAGGCATTTCCCTGGTCTCCACTCATTTTTGGGTAGAGTGCTGCACCCAATCACTGGTATCAATGGTACTGAGACTGGTGATTGTCTGTAGCAATCATGCACTTGGACAGGCATATGACCCCTCAACACTGGAAAGGAATGGAGACCACAAGTTGAGAGAAGCAATGGCACACAAGGGGTAATGATATCTTGGGATATTATTTTTTAACCTCTGCAGTATCTCACAATTGTAACCACGTCCCTTTTTTTACAGCTGCAGACAGATACTGGTCAAAAATCTATTATAAAATATACAAATGTTTACATAAACAGTATGTGGGTTGTTGAATGTTGGTGACTTTTTTGTGGGCAGTAACATTCTACAGTCAATGGTGTCTTTATAAAAATGCAGCATTCTATAGTTTTCAGGCTTTTACACTTGCACAGAATGGCACAAATCGAAATAAACCACTCAGAACACGTAAAAAGGACAATTAAAAAAAAAATATTGAAATTGTTTTTTCACTCACGTTTAAAATTTCTCCAAAACAGCACTATATGAGGAAGCCCTCAAAAATATATCTATATGCTAGACGATCAATATGCCACATTAAGTATAGATAGGTTGCTTGAATATATATATAATATACGAGTGTATATATATATATATATATATATATATATATATATATATATATATATATATATATATATTACACATACTCACACACACATTACCTCTGCTTCTCTATCTCTTCCAGTCTATGGCTAAAATGCTCACATCAGCTGCTTCATTGTGGATTTCTATCTTTGCTTGGTTGCTTTTAAATGGCTTTAAGCTCTCCATTCCCTCTGAACTTGTATAGCTCAAGCAGAACATCTGTACTTCAGGCTGTTCACAGTGCACCTCTGGAATATCTTGGTGCACAAGACAGCCAACAAGAAATAGAGTTAAAAGTTTGAAAAAAATATATACTAGAGCTAAGCTTGAATACTGTGGGGAGAGAAAAGTAATCATTTGAAAAATAGTACATTTCTCCAGGGTATTCCATTCCGACCATGAAGAATTGAATCCCTGATTGATCCCCGAGGGTGGCAGAGGATATGTAAGCATGGTCAACAGAGTGGAAAACCAGTGAGTGTCAGCACGCAAAATTATCATAAAATAAAATAACCGTCAGTTCTCTAAAGGCATATATTTAGCCTCCCACCACTGAAACGCTATTGACCTTCCTCAATAGCACAACTAGTTAATACATTTTATATATATATATATATATATATATATATATATATATATATATATATATTATTATTATTATTATTTTTTTTTTTTCCGCAGATTGGATCAGAATAGTACATATTACGATTTTGAAAAAAAACAGATATGTGAATTGTGCCATTGATTACTATGAGTCTGTGTGCTGTCTTTCTGAAGTCGGTTGGACACACAAACAGCACATAGACATAAAATATAGTTGTCTAAATAAATCCTAACTCTCAAACCAGATTTCAAGTTCTGTCATTTCTATTATCTTATAGCACTTTCATAAATGCAGAATAGACTAAACACCAAAAGCCATCAAGGAGCATGGCAAGTAATCACGGGGCCTCGAAAATCGGATTTGGGATGTCTCACATATATATCTTTATTGGCAAGTAAGATCAGAGCTACTGATTCTCAACAAGCAGAACCAGTAGAACCCTGCTTTGGGTAGAACTTTACTAAAATTTTGGATTGGCACAAACTGAGCTTTTAGCAAAGCTGAGATGGGAATACCCTTTAACATATGACCTCAGAAATGTCAGATGAATGCATCCCTCCAGCAAAACCAAACATGATAATGGAGCTCAAATGGAAACAACATTTTACACCTCTTACTCCCCCCCTCCCTCCCTCACACACACACACACACACACAAACACCCACATCAGCACTTACACCATGCCTTCCCACCCCTCCCCCTCACTGTCAGAAGCACTTCCACCCCCTCTTTCACTGGAAGCAGAACTTTAACCCCTTCCTGCCCACCCCTCCCCCACTGACAGCAGCACTTTAACCTCTTCCTTCCCAACCCCTCGCCACTGGCAGAAGCACTTTAATCCCTAAGCATCCCTCTTCCACTGACAATGATGATGCAAGATGTGGAGGGGGAGCTCAGTTACAGGGGTGTCAAACTCAGTAGTAAAAGTCATTCCCATAGTAACCCCCATATTGGCCCCAGTAGTAATAGTGCTTCCATGTTGGCCCCAGTAGTAATAGTGACCCCCATAGTAACCCCAATATTAATAGTGTCCCCCATAGTGACCCCAGTAATAGTGACTCTTCTAGTAGCCCCTGAAGTGATAATGACCCCATTTTGTCCCAGTAGTATTAGTCACCCCCATAGTGGCTCCAGTAGTAATAGTGTCCCCTATATTACCCCCAGTAGTAATAAGTGAACCACATAGTAGTCCCAGTAGTAGTAGTGACCCCCCTATTGCCTCCAGTTGGGCAGCATCCCTGTACACTTTCCACTCACCCAGCCTGCAGCAGCAGTGCAGAATCCATGACCACTGACCTCTCCCTTCAGCATCTGCGGTGCATGCAAGATGGCACACAGACACCGGGCGGAAGAGGTCAGCAGTCACAGACTTTGCACTGCCCTGCCGGTTCGGAGCTGCAGACTGGGTGAGTGGAATGCCTGTCAGCTCACCAAACAGCCAAAGGGCCAAATAAAATGAGGTGGCGCTGTTTCTAATTATGTACAAAGCAGTTACTTCTATTCAGTGCAGCTCACAGCACCAGCGCCTCCTTCATGTCAGTGGGATGATGCGCCCCGTGTAAGTCACATACCCCAAAAGCCGGCCCTGGAGCAAACATATATAACCACTTGTACTTCTTTGTCTATTTATATGGTTAAAATGTTCTTCTGTTTACATAATGCATTTCAAAAATTCTTCTTTGTTAAGAGCTTTTCACATGTGATACTTTTATAGGAACAAGTAACATGAAACAGAAACCCCGGCTTCAGATGTGCTAATTCACGGCTTTGGAAGATGAGCTTGAAATGACCAGAAATTGTAGGAAGAAAGCCCTCTGCCACTTTCTTCAAGTGTTTGCTATTGCCGCCTTTTACAGAAATTAATGAAGGCAGATTAGCTATCAAATTCTCAAATGTTGCATACTTATGCTTTGAAAGCATTTATGCCAAAGAAAATGATGTGCTAATGAGCAATATATCAGTATAAAATTAGAGTTGATAACAATGCAAATGGAATGCGTACTTGGGCACTAATGTACACCTGGTGTGATGATGAAAATTATTTATTCTCATAACTATGGGTCAGGAGAGACAGTGCAGACTGTTGGAGGCAATGGTAATAAAAACATTGTGATAAAAGGGACTGGCTTTAAGGACATAATTAGGAAAATTACTACCTAAAAACTAGCACCGGTTTGTATGTGATACAGCTCAGCTGGGGATGTATTGTTTTCCACTTGGTAGATTGAGCAGAATATACAGTCTATATTGTTGGTTAATTTCCTTGGTGGTGACTTGTAGTGTTTTTAGTTAACCGTTGTCAAGTCACTCAGAAATACATTTACTGTTTGTCTTCAAATATATTAAAGATGTGCTACACTTTCAGCAACTAGAGATAAGCTGAAAAAGGAGAGAAATGTTCCATGAAATAAAATGCACTGACTTCGGGATCAATTTGGCAAAGGAAAAAATGGCTCTGTAGCAATTTTCCACATTTTGGTTGCATTTTTAGATCCATGGAATTTTTCTTCCAGAATACTCTAGAATTGGTATCTTTTCAAGTATTTTTTTAAAGATTGATCTATAGGGAAAAAATTACACAAAAAATTGAGCCTACAATTCAGCATCAAAATCCACAGTAAGACGTGTGAATTTTGGCATGGATTTTACAGCTTCTGATGTGTGTGCAACATGCACCCTAATTCCGTCTCATGTGAAAGGTCCCTTAACAGATACAGAAGGCAGAATTATGCTGAAAGACGTGCAAACACAGGATATTAAAGTGGCTAGGAAAATGAAACAATATAACAGAAAGTGGTAGGAAAGGAAAACTGACCAACGATCTTCCCCTGACTTGTTCTGACTGGACTTAGCAATAAAGTGTAGCATCCACTCCGAAAAAGGCGACCCCACTTCTGGAACCTCACTAGATTCCTTTTATGTCCCTAGGTGTAGATAAGGTAGAGAGAGAATATGGGAGGACAGGGCAGGAGAGAAAAAGCAAAAGCTCAAGACGAGATCTGAATACAAGCAGTTGACTGAACGAATATAGTCCTAAGTCCCAAATAATGGTACCAAGACAAAGACTAACAAGAAGAAAACAACCCTAGCCACTAAACTGATCTATAAATCAATGTGTAATAAAAATACCACCAGCATTCTCTACCCAAAATTAATTACCAATAGGCTGGCTGGGATGATAGACAGCCTAGCCAGCCAATCAATTGAAGCACCAAATGACACTGTGCATGCTCCAGTAAGCGCATTACATGGCCATGTGCTGGCGCTGTGATGTCACATGGCACTCATGCATGTGCCAGTAGACCGTCTGCACCAAGACAGTGCATCTTCGTGTTTGAGGTAGGGGACTGGGCCTGATGGGACTGATAGCAATCTGTGTGCGCACTGCAAGATATTATAGTGCTATATATGCAACAGGAAATGAATAAAAGCAAATAACCACCCTAAAGGGTTTGTGACACGTCCCTGACTATAAGCTCATTGTAGGAGGGAGCCGGGTCTTCCAAACGAAGAGCTTCTACATCTTCTACATCGGTATGCCTAAAATAAATATTTGTTTGCTGTGCATATTCTTTGGCAAATTTGTCAAATAAACTCTGATTGAGCTTATCAACACGAGCGTGCTTGTATGCAAAATATGTACAGAGGATCAATCCCATTCTTTTCAATGGGTACTTTAAGGCCGCCTGCAGACGGCCGGGTCGGATCCGGCTGGGAGAATTCTCGCAGCGGGACCCGACCCGAGCGCCTGCAGAGAGCACCGGGGACTCACCCGCTGACGCAGCTCCGGCTCTTTCATGTGCCAGCTGCCGGGCAGCCGGCGCATGCGCAGAGCGGAGCCATCAGCCGGTGGGTGCACGGTTTGGAGCGTGCCACGGTTTGTTTGCTGCACATGATTTCACGCAGAAAAACCGCAGCCGTCTGCATAGGATTGCGTGCTGTAATGCAATCCTATGCAGGCGTCCAGGGGCGGAAATTCTGCAGGGTAATCCCGCCGCGGAATTTTCGCCCATCTGCTGGCGGCCTAACACTTTCACTTTGTGCATGCAAAAAAAATGCAACTGCTCTATTTTCATCCACGTTTGTGCAGCTGAGTCCCCATAGGCAAACACAATCCCTGTGAAATTGCGCAATGAACTGCGCAATTTTGCAGGGAAATCAATAACACTGGGCACTAAGTAAGCTGCACAGCCTTTTTGAATCACAGCATGGGTGTGAATTTTGAAATCCTGCGTAGATGTTAAATGTAAAAGTCCAGTTAAAAGCGCTGATATGCGTGCGATAGCATGACCTTCACAACGCACAAAGTCACACGACTGCAAGTGTATCTGCACCTGCGCTTATCTGCAGGAGCCCTAAGACTTCTCTCATTGATATAATATGTGCGCTTGTGCTTGACAAATATTGTGGGTTTTTTTTTTTAAAACCAGTATAAAACCGAGCTAAAATATACGGATATGTTTTTGCCAAGTGTACAATTATGCCTGCTATCCACGAAATGCAGTAGAGTACTGTAGATCAAGGCGATTTGCACATCAGCATTTTTTTTCATGGAACTTCTGTTTAAATCTGTCAAACTACATTCCTGAAAAGCAGAAATAGTGCAGGTTTTAAATAGAAACTATCATCAATTTATTTTATAATCCTGTTTACAGCGATGTAGAGTAGTTTAGGGTTTTATATGGGTGACAGTTGGCATGAAATGTATTTTCCCTTGCTGCCCTTCTTTGCATGTAGCTTTATTTTCCCCGTCTTTTGTTTCCTATCTCACACAATAAATCTCTCTGCTGTCTTATATCCTGGATTTGCAAGTAGATATGTAGATATTTATTTGCCAGCTTTCAACAATTTAATAATCTAAATACCCTCAAGATGTTTCATGTTACAGAGAAAAGTGAAGAAGCTAAAATGGGAATTATGTTGCAATGATCAAATGACTGCTGAGCATATATATATATCTGCCAGAGAGGAAAAATGTTAGAAATGTAGAAACAAAGAAAATCAGGAAAACAAAAGTTAGCAGTGTGAGATGAAGTAGACACCTTATTAGGGCAGTGCAGCTCTAGGTGCATATATAGGATATCCCTATTGACTGGCTGATTGGTGAGAGTCTCACCGATCCCGAGAATGGAAGTTCTGTGTCCGACTCTGCCTGTCACTGACGCCCACCACAGTGATGTCAGAAGAATTGGATAGCTGGCCGGGCATAAGCAGCCAGCACTTAAAGGGGTTGTCCCGAGGCAGCAAGTGGGTCTATACACTTCTGTATGGCCATAATAATGCACTTTGTAATGTACATTGTGCATTAATTATGAGCCATACAGAAGTTATAAAAAGTTTTATACTTACCTGCTCCGTTGCTGGCGTCCTCGTTCCCATGGAGCCGACTAATTTTCGCCCTCCGATGGCCAAATTAGCCGCGCTTGCGCAGTCCGGGTCTTCTGCTTTCTTCTATGGAGCCGCTCGTGCCAGAGAGCGGCTCCGTGTAGCTCCGCCCCGTCACGTGCCGATTCCAGCCAATCAGGAGGCTGGAATCGGCAGTGGACCGCACAGAAGAGCTGCGGTCCACGAAGGTAGAAGATCCCGGCGGCCATCTTCAGCGGTAAGTATTGAAGTCACCGGACCGCCGGGATTCAGGTAAGCGCTGTGCGGGTGGTTTTTTTAACCCCTGCATCGGGGTTGTCTCGCGCCGAACGGGGGGGGGGGTTTAAAAAAAAAAAAACCCGTTTCGGCGCGGGACATCTCCTTTAATTCTTTTCAATGGGGCTGATGGAAATACTCCATCGCTTCCTGCTCGGAAATCTCTGGCAGTCCCATTGAAAACGAGTATAGCGGCAGCACACTTGCGTGAATGGCACTCAATTCAGTTTCATCCTCACCGCAGGGGCTTTAGCAAGGAGGAAAACGGGGGACATAGGACTCCGGTCCTCAGGATGGATGGAGGTCGCAACAGTGAGACTACTACTTATCCGCTGGTTATCCCCTTTCTTGTGCATAGGTGATGACTTGTGATTCTGGTACAACCCCTTTAAACAGTCCTATTGCACTGCTGGAGGTCAAGGTAACATAGCAGCACCATACACTCTGTATGAATCCAGCCTGTCATTCCCTTGTTTCTAGATGTACACCATTATTTACTGGAGATTTAATTGCTTATAGACATTCCCCATTGATTGTAACTACCATACTGCACTGTCTGACAATGCAGGAAGAATGTGAGGGCCTCGAATACGGCCAATTATAGGGAAATTTGTAAAAATAGTAACAACTGAAAGGAGGGCCTGAATGTTACATTTGCTGCATTTCTTTTGGTGGATTTAACTAGCCTTTTGCTGTGAAATGTGTCAAGATGTTATCACTTTCATCACCTTAAAAAAAACCTTTTTTGATTAAATAATGGCACAATTCCATTGCTGTAGGGAGCACATATTACTGGCTAATATAGTTTTATTTCATGGCGGTATTGCTGTAAAGCTACGGGATCATAATTGATGAACAATCAATGTTTTAATAGTGCCGCAGAATAACAATGTTCTTGAGAATAACAAGCCTTTCTTTAAAACAAGAAACACAAATTGACCGAATACTAGGGATAGACTGAGAGTATCAACATAAGTCAGGGGCTCCTTACCAACCATTAGAACTATAATACACTGAGATTTGGTCAACAAATGATCTTATAATGATGCACAGCCAAATCTTCCCCATCTTTCCTTTTTTTTTGCAGAGTTCACACGCATACCAAGGGATGTAGTATCCTGTTCTCTCATAGGTTGGGTTCAAGCACCGAGGCTCCCACTTATCAGACTGTTAGGCATATCTGATATCAGCACCTTTTGTGGAAATACTGCTTTAAGGAGTCGTGCAGCTAAAAAGTTGAGGACTGCCACTGGCCATAGGCCCTTGGGCGCTGCCTAATGCCTGAATGGTGATGTTGCCTCTGGTTCATACACCAAAATATAATACAAATTAAGTACCATTGATCTTTCATTGAACCGATGTTGGTTGTCTATTTCCTGTAGAAGATATTTTACTACTTTTCTATACTTGTATGTCTCTATTTACTGGCGCTGTGTCAACATAGTTTGACCTATGGATAGAGCATAGTCAGCAGCTTGTAACATATGTTGTACTTTCCTTCTGCATCTGTAAGGTGAGCCAGATACTTGTAGTGACTTATGTGTTTCACTGAAAACATTTTTTAGATATATGGCATTGAAGTAAATAGTGGAACCTCTTTTGCTCTTCTTTTCATTCGTCTTTTTATATCTGGGACTGCCTCATTTTCTCAAGCAAACGTTAGAGATTTTGAAATGCATTAAACTAATATTTATTATGTCCGGTGGTTCAGCTTTTCTTTTCACTCATAATATCTTTTACAGAATTAGCAAACCCAAACCTTTATTCACCCTTCACTTTAGATATGCTGTACTTGTGCTTCACACAGCCAGGCATTTACGGCTGTCATGCTATTACTTCATATTATATGTCAAAGAACTGAAACAAAGAGTGCAGTGACATTAAAGGGAATTACAAGATGTTTACCCTCATTAGATCTGTTTTTTGTAACTCAACTAGACACTTTGCTCCCTATTTGACCCCTTTATAGCTTGTATTAATACCTCTACAGCTACCACTTAAGCATCTGTATTCCTCAATAATGCTTCATATTCCCAAAGGCTCAATTATGTAGTATCTCATTATACTTTGACTATACCATAACATCTTCTTTAATGGTGCAACCTTGTCGGATTAATTTGTATGAGACTTTCATTTCTCCTGAATTCTACATATTCATTGACTACTATTATTAACCGGTCACTCTTAAATTCAGTTCATACGTTCTTTTCAGCTAAAATTCCACATCGCAATGCTTACACAAATAATTTTTTTTCTCATTTATAGGGCATGTTAACATTAGCTGGGAAAACATTGCATAAAAATAGGCTAATGTTTTTGTACATTTTTCATATACAGTAATTGGGCTATATAGTAAACATATGTAGAATATAGTATGTTTGCAATATACTGTATCTTTGTTACCTTTTTTTACTGAGTTCACTTAAAGTATATTTTAGCAAAGGAGTTCCTATCTGGAGGCTATCTGCTGCTTACGGATCTTGCCAGGGCTTTATTTATGATTATCGCAGAATCATAGAATAGTAGAGTTGGAAGGACATCCAGGATTATCTGGTCTAACTCCCTGCTCAATGTAGTATTCACTATAACATCCCAGACAGAAGTCTGTCCAGCCTCTGTTTGAAGACTTCCATTGAAGGAGAACTCACTACCTCCCGTGGCAACCTGTTCCACTTATTGATCACCCTCACTGTCAAAATGATGTAGACCAGACCAGAACTCCAGCATGAAGGGAATAACCGGCACTAGAGATGAGCAAGTATACTCGCTAAGGCTAACTACTCGAGCAAGTAGTGCCTTAGCCGAGTATCCTCCCGCTCATCTCTAAAGATTCGGGGGCGGCGGGGGAGAGCGGGGAGGAACGGAGGGGAGATCTCTCTCTCCCTCTCTTTCCCTCCGCTCCCCCCTGCTCACCACCGCAACTCACCTGTCACTTGTGCCGGCAGCCAAATCTTTACAGATGAGCCGGAGGATACTCAGCTAAGGCACTACTCGCTCATCTCTGACCGGCACCCTTTAAGAGGAAGGGCAGAAATTTCTATACTATAAGAAAGGCTGATTAGCGAGCTAGGTAAATGACCTCCCCACCAACCAATCAGGCCCCCACAGCAACAGACCAGTGTTAACCTATTGATGCTCAGTGCCAAATGTCAGAGTACATGCACTACTACCATTGCCACATGGACTGGGCCATGTGACGCCAGACTGGACCTGCTTCTGTCTCTTGGCAGTCACAATGCTACAGCTTGGTTAACTTTCTAAAAGTTTGATAAACAGTTATATTTAATATTTTTATCCTCAAGGAACTAATTTTGCTTGTTTAGGAAACTCCTTTAAGCACCATGAGTGTATTGTGGGAAAGCTGTATAAAACATGTCTGTCTGGACACCCATGGAAATTATTTATAAAACAACACAAAGACGACTGAAAAATTTACTGATTAATTCCATTCTTTCTTTATAATGTGTAGGAATACTAATTGCTTTTTGTGTCTTTCATTATATCGCAATTAAGGCTGTTCCATATGGTGCTATGATGAGTGTTTTCTATTTATTTGCAAGAACCTTCTTCCACATTCATACACTATGCCTCCTAAGATATTTGTTTTATTTAATTGATCTGTATAATTCCGGCTCATCACAGAAAGAATTGTTGTGTCACATCATGTTTTATACAAATTTTACCAAGAGAAAATCTGTTTCTCCAGAAAATCTTCTTGAAGTGTTTTTTTGTTATTACAAACATAAACAATTATCTTATAATAAATGTCATAATGGATCCGGTTTCTTTTCTCTTTTTGTGTATTCCTTATCCATTATTTATAAAGAGACACACTATTCCTCTGCGCACAAATATATAATTGGCCAACATCTTGCAAAGCTGCCAGTTACCAATGAGGATCACAGATGGACTCACAATGGTATTTAGACTGAATTCACACACAGCGTTGGGTTTCTGTTGCTTTTTTACTCATATTTTTTCTCCCTTTTTGGAATAAATGAAAAACCTTATATATATACAGTACAATATAAAATAAAGCCCACATACTTGGTATCCGCATAACCATCACATCAGCTATAAATATATGAGTATATACTTATTGTAGGTTAATGATGAACAATGTGGAATCACAACATGGAAAAACATGGTGTTGTTTGACCTCCTGAAATTAAATTAGGCCACCCTCTGATTTCCGACAAACCAAGATAGCCTTCATGCTTCTCTGACTACTGTAACTGATGCCCATTGCTCATGTGAGCAGCACTGGCCAATCAGAAGATTGTGTAGTGCCTCAGTCTAGTAGAGCACAATGTGCATCTGGTAGTCAGAGAAGCACTGTGGTCATCTTGATTTGTCTAGGTTCGAAGGATTGCTTTAATGAAAATGAAATGTTAACATTTATGTCCTCCAAAATGATATGTGTGGAACTTAAAACTTCAAAAACTGAAGACTGCATATTTCTGTAATGATGAAGAAAAAAAAATTCCAGAATGGCAAGATGACATTTTCCCAAATCTCGATAGCCGGATCAAAACTTTTGACATGTCTTTAGGACATCTCAAAAGTATTTAGAAATCACAGTTACATTTCAATACAATTCCCAACCCTCTTATTTTTGTGCAATTGAGTTTATCCGGAGAGTGGGGTCCTGCTCTGGTTCCAGCCATATTTTGTTTGTTTACTGCAGATTTGTTAACTTAACAAGTGAAGATTAATCTTCAGCTTGCTGCTATTAATGGACAAATAATTATATTATTTCTACTAGGCTGCATCTGCTTTAGGGTGCATTCACACGAACGTATATCGGCTCGGTTTTCACGCCGAGCCGATATACGTTGTCCTCATGTGCAGGGGGCGGAGGCTGGAAGAGCCCAGGATCAGGAACTGAGCTCCCGCCCCCTCTCTGCCTCCTCTCCACCCCTCTACACTATTTGCAATGAGAGGAGGCGGAAAGGGGGCGGGGCTAAGTTCCGGGAATTAGCCCCACCCCTGTTCCGCCTCTCCTCATTGCAAATAGTGCAGAGGGGTGGAGAGGAGGCAGAGAGGGGGCGGGAGCTGAGTTTCTGCTCCTGGGCTCTTCCAGCCTACCCCCCCTGCACATGAGGACAACGTATATCGGCTCAGCGTGAAAACCGAGCCGATATACGTTCGTGTGAACGCACCCTTAAAGTGGTTTTCCAGTGAAATACTATTGATGACCTATCATCAGGATAGGTCATCAATAGTTGATAAGCCAGCATCTTCTGCTTGGGACCCTGATCAGCTGGGCACATGTTGTCCATGCCACAAGAACACAGAGGCTTCCACGCTGACCTCTGTGTAGTGGTCGGTGCTTGTAACTGCAGGCACAGCTCCCATTGATTTCAATGAGAGCTGTTCCTGCAGTTACGAGCGCCAGCCACTACATGGGAGGTCAGCGAGAAAACTTCCACTCAAAATACACAGAGGTACAAGCGGAAGCATCCATGCCGACCTCCGTAAATAAATAAATCTTGTTCAACTTATTCTGCAGTGCTTTCAGGTAATTATTACTTATTACCCCCCACCAAGCTGGGTTCTCATTTTACCGACCTCGGAAGGATGAGTCAACCTTGAGCCAGCTACCTGAATCATGCGGAGATCGTACTTGCAACCTTCAGGTCATAGGTGAGAGCTTACACTCTGCGCCACACGAGTTTCATCCATATGTTGCTTATAACTGTAGGTGTGGCTCCCATTAAAATCAATGAGAGCCGTGCCTGCAGTTCCACTCTGACCTCTGTGTTATTGCAGCACTGACAGCATGTGCCTGCTCAACTGATTGGTCAGGGTCCCAAGCGACGGACTTTGGCCGATCAACTATTGATGATCTATCATCAATGATGACCTATCCTGATGATAGATCATCAATAGTATTTCACTGGAAAACCTCTTTAAACTTCTGGTCACATAATGTGTAATCTGGTGGCTGGTGCTTGATTTATTCATCATTGTATTGGCAGGATCATGAGCACTCTGCACTGCAGCAGGTCACATGATTCACTCTATGATGTCTGGGAGTAATCAAAGAGTGTAATGATGAATATGCCTCTGATCTTATCAATTGCTGCTTTAAGGCCCATTTAGACACAACGATTATTGCTCAAAATTCACTCAAAAGCCATCTTTTGAGTGATAATCGTTGCGTGTAAATATGCCCATCTTTCACTTTTCGGTTCAGCATGAAATCCATCGTTCGGCAGAACAGCTGATAAGAAGGACCGCACGCTGTGTTTTGCCCAGGGAGTGATGATTACAGCTAATTACATTATCTCAGCTCTCATCCCCATGGCAGAACAAAGGAATGTATTCAGAGAACAGCGGGTGGTCTGTTCCCTGCACACAACACCCAGCGGCTCACACACTACTAATTGGTACTAATGCCTATCGAAAGCCATCTTTTGAGCGATCATCTTTGAGTGTAAATGCACCTTTACTGTGTGTCCCATGTGTTGGATAATAAGAAAGTAGAGGTTTGCGGTCTTTAAAAGTAATTTCAAAAGTAAATTAGCATTTCTAAGAGTAGTAATAACAATGCTCTGTTTCTGTACTGTTCCTTTATCACACATTATTATTTGACATGTGATTGTAGAGATAACAGTAATGCATGTATAGTAATGAGATATTATTATTCTGCTGTTACTCCTACATGAGTTTATACAAATGAATTCATGTTATGTATTATTCTCTCCTAATTGCTTTTCTAGTTCTGTGGAAGTAGCAGCTCATTGTCACCGTCATTGTCATCAGAGTGTATTACAACATGCAATAAAGCAGATTCCTCTTTGTGCTATTATATATATTACTGCTAAATTATCGTATAGATTTTTTTCACACTAAATATCTAGGGGCAAAAAAAAAAAATCCCAGGTATGAAATGCAGTAGCGGAGCATTAAAAGCCATGCGTTGGTATACAACCCTTATTAAAAGTGAGTGTTGTTTACCTCAGTTGGCTCCCTTTTGTCTACATTATCTACTCACTCTCTAATAGAGTCTCATGCCAAGTAACATTTGACTTTGCCAGCAAAGCCTCAAAGTTAATTCAGTGAGTCTGCAGTCTGAGTTTTTCTAACTATGAAACTTGCACTTCTTCGATCTACAACTATTCTAAGTGTTAGCCTGCTCATTCACTTCATCATACAAGTCCCGAGCCAGAGATAATTTCATTTCCTCCATTGAATACTTCCATAGGGATTAAACATGCTTTGGGCAAAACATCAGGGGGCGAGAGAAAGACTCGCATTGTCCTTTTCTCATAACTCGAGAGAATCTTTTATGCACATTCATAAAATGGCTCAGCTTCTGTAACAAAACAACGTGCAGAGCATCCTTGATTAATCGCAGTCATTAATCCAATAAACATCCCTCCATACATGTTTCATTATAATAGCCTATACTCCCAGGGATTTGCTTTCATAGCTATGTAGTGTCTCATTCAATACTGTAATAAGTTTTGCTAATACGGTAGAATAAAATCAATTCTTGTATATAGAAAAGTTCTACTAGATTAGCAGTTGGATTCATTTTCCAACCTTTGCATATAAAATTTCAATTATATTAGCGCCCTGGCAAACAGATGTTTATGGATCAAGTTGGTTTTATGGGAGGAATTTACAGGGCTCCCGGATAAGTAGTGTGCGCTCCATCGCCTGTGTCAAATGCTTGAAGACACCTTAGGTTCACTTATGAAGCACATAGAATTCACAGAGGATTTACAGAATTTAGTCATTACCGGTATGCAGAGACATGTTAATTTTACCACAGCTCTCTAGTGGAGATTTGCTATGTTCCTTACACCTGCATAGAGTTTGGAGCATTCTGCTTGGATTAAACCCGAACAATGGTTAAAAGCTTTCAAGCTCAAGATCCTTTAGGGATGTAATTAAAAGCATGTGCTGCTTCCAAGCACGTTTTTGGTACAATATGTAGCTAGATTGTTTGACAATATGTAGATAGGTTGTTTTTCTATCTGTGTTGTTGCATGTTTAAGCAGTGTTTATTTTGCGATCTAGCTATTTTTCTGAAACATGATAAGCTGTTGAGTAAAGGCCCATTTACATGCAAAAATGATCGCTCAAAATTTGTACAAAAGCTAGCTTGAATGACAGTTTGAGCAATCATTTTGCATAAGCTGCTAATGGGCAGTAATGCCCATTAGTAGCTTATTAGGTGCATTGGCATGTAAATGTGACCCCCTTCGCTGCTTGCAGATAACAGCAGGTGGTCTGTTATCTGCATACAGACCCTTTGTTCTGCCACAGGACTGCAGCTGAATACAATGTTATCAGTGCTCCTGTGGAGAATCACAGTGTGTGGTCTCTGATATCAGCTGGCCAGCCGAATGATGGTTTTTATGCTGAACTAAAAATCATCGTTCGGACGAAAAGTTAACAATGATAGCATTTACAAGCAATGATTATTGCTCAAAAGACATTGTTTGAACAGATTTTGAGCAATAATCGTTGTGAGTAAATGGGCCTTTATTTGGAAACTGTATTTGAAGAACTAAAGACAAACTCATCTTAAATACTACTTATTTAAAATGTTGTGTTTGCTATTGTGTTTGTGCTACATTTTGCACAATAAAAATAAGGAAGATAGAGCAATACCTCAGCAGCGCCACCTATTGGATGGCAGCATTTTTTCAAATCAACGTTCGACTTTTTAAGAAGTCTGTAAAACAATGATTGGGAATAGGAAACCAAGCCAAAAAACCATGCACAAACAGCTGTTTCGGGGTGTTTGCCCCTCATCAGTGTGCAGTAGCTGTCTGGCTAGTGAGAGGCCTGGTTTTCTGGCTTGGTTTCCTATTCCCAATCATTGTTTTACAGACTTCCTAAAAAGGTGTACATTGATTTGAAGAAAGGCTGCCATCCAATAGGTGGCACTGCAGAGGTATTGTTCCATCTGCCTTGTTTGCATAAATTACCCAGAGGAACGTGCATGGCCGTATAAGTCTCCTCACTCAGCTCACAGGTGTCTTCTTACACCCCTGCTGGATGCTCTCCGTTGGGAGAGATGATGCCATCCCCTGACCCACTCACCCTGTAGGTGTCTCCACACACGTTTTGGGTGCTCTCCTTAGGGAGAGACTACACCCCTCTTGACCCATTTTGCATAATGTAACTTACTGCTTATGTTACATGGCAACTATTTTCCACCTGTAGGAAATTGGATAGTTGTTAGTCCTCTTTCACACAGGTGACAGTGATATCACACCTGAGTTCCTGTGTTTTTTGTGCGATATTGCTGTGTTTTCTGGTGAAAACATTGTGATTTCCTCACGTGATTTCCTAGCGGGGTTTTTGTCGTGATTTTTGCCCGAGAAAGAGGATAGAACTTTCTTATGCGAATGTAGCATCGCTTTGCATGAAAACTGTGATTTTGTGTTTTGCAACAAAAACACAGGCTCCATAGAAAAACATGGGCTACAAAACATTGCAAATCGCTGCAATATAAGGCACGCCACAATTTTTTTTCTTACACGATGGCATCAGACAAAACATCTCTAATGTGTAGTCAACCATAGGTAAGCATTTGCTTTACATACATGCATTTTGTAGCGCTGTTGCATCGTGAAAAAATTGTGCAATTTTTTTTTTAACCTGTGTAAAAGCAGCCTCATATAAATGGACAACCACTTGTTTTGGAATGTCCCGGTCTCAATATAACATTTATAAATGGTTCCAACATGGTCAATTGTTGATAAAATAGTGCTACTATATGTACAGGTCATAAATAAAGACACCATTCAGAAGCTGAAAGCCCCTGTGATTGGGGTCCCTCAGGTGATGAAGCAACCAGATTTCTTTCCTCGGATATTACTGGAAACCACAACACAAATGTGAACCAAGTCTTATTTTTTTCAATAATACTATTTAACTATTATATATCTTTGCAACATGACAAAAAAAACTAAATGATACTACTGTGGTCCCTCAACATACAATATTAATTGGTTTTGGGAAGACCATTGTATGTTGAAAATACAATGAAGCTGCCCTTACCTGGAGTCCAAAGAAGCAGCTGATCATGGAATGGGTAAAATCAGTGCAGAACATGTAGTACTATGCTACACCATAGAGAGATGCTACCAGAGCTTACCAGTAAAAAGCCCATACTGACTAATAGGAAATTACAGCAAAGTGAATATGCTGCAGATTTAGAGTATATGTGACATTGTATGTTGATTCTAGTTTAAAGTTACAATGGCCTGGGGAAAGCCCACCGCATGTTGCAAACATTGTATCGTGAGGCCATTGTATCTTGAGGGATCACTGTACTGTATACAGACAGCTGAGAAAAAAAAGTTTACCAAAACTGTAGTCTAATTTGTGTAATCAACTAATTGTCAGTAACTTAGGACTAATGCATATGACCATATTACAGCTTCATTTTATATGGAACTGTAAGAAGGCTTCCACGGAGGTGCCTGAACCCATTACTTCATCTCTGTACACCTACAATTTCATACTGAGGCATACAGAAACTTCTCTGTTGGATACACTATGACTCCAACAGAAGACAATGTGGCATGCTCAATAGGACTCTATATGTATGGATGTTCATCCCTAGAAGCATCAGTGTCCTTGATCTTTTTGTATTCTGCTTGGTGTACTTTTTACAGCAGGTAACGTACATTATTCTTATGCAGGAAAAACTAGTTTCCAATATCCTGCTATGGAATTCTGTGTTAAAGGTAACCTGCCCATGGTTTTAACAGTACTAGACAGAGTACGGGGGCAAACTACTGGATAAGAGGTCTTTCTAAATATGTGCTTGTAAGGGCTTAGTCAGACGGGTGTTTTTTTGCGCGATTTGCACATGCGCATGCGTCCGGAGATTTTATAAAACCATTGCTTTGCAATGGTATCGGACACATGAGCGCTTTTTATGCGCTCGTCCGATAAATTATAGAACAGAAATCGCAGATCGCACCTATCTGCGATCTGCGATTCCTGTTCTCTTCTCTATATGCGCTCAATGGGGCCGGCGGCAGCAGCGCCGACCCCATTGAGAACATATACTAGACAAATCATTCTTCTCTGACACAGCTGTAACAGCTGTGGCAGAGAAGAACGATGTTTGCCCATTGAATTCAATGGAGCCGGCAATACAGCTGGCTCCATTGAAAGCAATGGGCTGCTGGCGAGCGCACGATGAATTTTCGGGAAGGGCTTAAATATAAGCCCTTCCCGAAAATTCATCTAGAAATGTGTAAAACTAAAAAAAATATATATATACTCACCTGGTCCCGGCAGCCGGAGTTCAGCCGCGGCCGGCGGCAGTTCTCCTGAATTCATGAATGACAGCTGAGAGCTGCCCCTGAATTCATGAATGGGTGTGAGTGAGAGCTGCCTCTGATTGGTCAGGCTGTGACCAATCAGAGGCAGTTCCTTCAGCAGGCGGAGATTTTAAATCCCCGGCTGCTGAATACTACAGAGAGCAGTTCAGGAGAACTGCCGCCGGCCGCAGCTGAACTCCGGCTACCGGGACCAGGTGAGTATATATATTTTTTTTATTTTTACACATTTCTGGATGAATTGCAGGGAAGGGCTTATATATTTAAGCCCTTTCCGAAAATTCATCGTGAGATCGCCCGCAGCGCATTGCTTTCAATGGAGTCAGCTGTATTGCCAGCTCCATTGAATTCAATGCGCTGGACAGCTCCGGCCCGTTTCTATTGAAACGCGGCTAGGAGCAGTTTTTTCGGGCGATTTTTCGGCCCGGTCATGCGATTTGCGGATGCGCATCCGTCATGCGATCCGCAAATCGCGGCAAAAAACGCCCGTGTGACTAAGGCCTAACTGTCCCATTTCTAAGCATATTTGCAAAAAAAGTTTTAAAAACCTTCCTGTGCTGCATGCAAATACTGATGGCCCGAACCGTCTCTTCTGGCTTCAAGTTTTAGCATCCCCCCATCTGCCCTGGTTGCTGCTGTGTGACATCTAACGGCACTTTAACCTTCACGTATCTACTGGAAGTTCACAGACTGGCGCATGTGCCGAACATGTATCCCTATTGTGTGCAGATTAGTCATTCCCATCTGCGCATGCACCAGACCGCAAACTTCTGGCACCTGCATTCAGTTCAAAGTGCACTCAAAATGATGTCACACAGCAGCAGCTAGGTTAGACAGGTGTATGCTAAAACCTGCAGCCAGAAGAGACAGTCCAGGTCCGTCCACCAGACCGAACCACGGGTATTTGCATGGATACATATAATTTAACAAAGGGGGGTCCTTTATTCATTGATCCCATAGATTATTTGGAGCAAAGCAGCTACAAAGAGCACCACTCTGTTTTGAGAGCTACCAATAGATTACAAGGATGGCCCATTGACTCTAATAGGTATGTAATTCTTCATTTCTCCTGTGTTGGCGCTGCAGGGAAATTGAATACTTCCTGCCTAGACAACTTGTGAGCAACTCGTTTTCAGGGGGAAATTTTATGAAAAAAAGGTTGTAAGAATCGGCCAATCCATAATTTTTTTAATTTACTGACCTGTTAAGTCATCATCAGGCTTCTATGAAGCTGATGGACTCTGCATGAAAATTGTCACTACAAATAAAGTGACCCTCAAGATCTGGGACGAATTCTGTCTGGAGACAGTAGGGGGTGTAGATTACCTATGGTTGTTCTCTGCAGCCCCACCAATCTGCCAGTCCCAGGTTCCATTTTCAGCTATTAAACATGGCCGCAGGAATTTTCTATCTAATTCACACTGTTCACTTTTCTTCGATTGGCCAGTACTGATTACATGAGAAATTCTGGCCAATCAGAGAGCAGCTATAGTGCATTGGTAGAATAACACTATTAAAGCACTGTGTGGGACTAGGTAGTCTGAAGACTGTGCTGGCCATTTTGGATGAACGAAAACAGGACTTGCAACTGACAGATCAGAGGGGCAGCAGAGAAGAAACACTGCAGATTATACACCTCCCTCTCCTTCTGGTCCCCGGACAGAATCCTTTCCTGAAACTAGAAGGTTGCTTTAATTAGCAGAAGATAGACAAGACTGCAAGATAAAATATATATGAAGCACATTGCACAGCTAGTATTGGCTAGATAAAAAATATTCCAGCAAAAACAATTATTCAATACATCTTTTATACTCAGATAATAATGAAAAACTGATACATTGATGTGTGCAAGCTGAGGTGGGGTTAGGGTTAAATCAAAGAAGTATGATAAATCCCATTGCTGAACTATGCTGCATATTGAAGAAAGCAAATTCATATAGATTTTTGAACTTCTATCAAAGAATTATAGATACAAAAATCTAAATATGATTTAACGCCTATTAGAATGCCACAAGCAAGCGCTTTGCAATCACAGACAGCTAATAATGGTGATTTCTGTGTTGTGGAAGGGTATTAATTATACTTCACCTTCCTGGAGCCAGAGAGAGAATAAAATCTAGCAAAAGCACCTGGTTAGACAGATCTAATATCAGCGGCTGCTGTAGTATTCATGGAGGTTTTTACCAGCTGACTAGATGTAACAGGTTAGAGTTCCATCTGAATGCGAGAAGCATTATCATTTTCAAACTGTTTACTAGAAATAGGGAAAATATAAGACCACAATCTTCTAGCTATTATTTGCCTTAGCAGTATGATTACAATGCAGCGATACTTAAGTACAGTATTATATATTGACGAAACCAACAACACTGCGCCTGTACTGTTCATTACAGCTCTTCCAACATGCAACTATAATAAATCAAAGGTAATTCAACTAATCAAAATAGGAGCCACTCAAGAAGTATGACTACATATTATGAAGATAGATAGATGATACATGGATGATAGATAGATAGAGAGATAGATTAATATGAGATAGATAAATAGATAGATAGGTATGAGATAGATAGATAGATATGAGGTAGATAGATAGATATGAGGTAGATAGATAGATAGATAGATAGATAGATAGATATGAGATAGATAGATAGATAGATAGATGTGAGATAGATAGATAGATAGATAGATAGATAGATAGATAGATAGATAGATAGATATGAGGTAGATAGATTGATAGATATGAGATAGATAGATAGATAGGTAGATAGATAGATATGAGATAGATAGATAGATATGAGGTAGATAGATAGATAGATAGATAGATAGATAGATAGATAGATAGATAGATAGATAGATAGATATGAGGTAGATAGATAGATATGAGATAGATAGATATGAGATAGATAGATAGATAGATAGATAGATAGATAGATAGATAGATAGATATGAGGTAGATAGATAGATATGAGATAGATAGATAGATAGATAGATAGATAGATAGATAGATAGATAGATAGATAGATATGAGGTAGATAGATAGATATGAGGTAGATAGATATGAGATAGATAGATAGATAGATAGATAGATAGATAGATAGATAGATAGATATGAGGTAGATATATAGATATGAGATAGATAGATATGAGATAGATAGATACATATGAGGTAGATAGAGAGATAGCTAGATAGATATGAGGTAGATAGATATGAGATAGATAGATAGATAGATAGATAGATAGATAGATAGATAGATAGATAGATAGATAGATAGATATGAGAGATATGAGATAGATAGATAGATAGATAGATAGATAGATAGATAGATAGATAGATAGATAGATAGATAGATAGATAGATAATCCCCTTGGTAGATACTACTCTCTATTAATCATGGTCAAAGTGCTAAGCCATATGACAATGCCATGAATCACCACACTCTAAATAGCTGACAAAAAGCGCTACAAGATACACAAATGCTACTGAAGTTCATGCAAAAAAAGTTTCAACACAAACTGGCCAAACTGGATCATTTGAAAATAGTACACCCAAAAATCTAAAATATTGTGCCATCCCAATTTGGATATAATTTATAGTCTTAATATAGTACCCATAGAAGTCTACGGTCACATATCAATTTTGTAAGGCATAGAGAGTGCTCTGTGTGGATCTAAGAAAATAACTTCACCAGACTGCATATTATGGAGACATTCTCCCTTTGAAGCAATGCTTGAGAATAATACTTTGCTCATACATAAGGAGAACTTACATTTACATAGGATGTAAGAATATGGACTCGGTGTGCTGTGTGGCAGTGTATGAAGTAAACTGCAAGGCCCGACAGGGGAATGAGACAGTGCAGCCATTGCAATAATTAGTTTCGGACACTAGAGAATGCGAGTTAATAAATAAATCTTGGCACCAACTTACTCCTCAGCGCTTTCAGGTAATTTATTTATTACCCCCCACCAAGCTGGATGCTCATTTTATCGACCTTGGAGGGATGGAAGGCTCAGTCAACCTTGAGTTGACTACCTGAACCCCGCGGGGATTGAACTTGCAACCTTCTGGTTGTGAGCGACTGCTTAGCACATCTGCGCCACACAAAGCTAGTATTATTCTCCATCTAAAAGTCCTTGTTAAAATAAGGTGGGAAGTGGACAGAAGTTCCCTTCTGAGTTCCCTGGATCCCACCCTGTTTGTAGAGAGGCTCTGTATGAAGTAAACTGCATGTCATGACAGGGGAATGAGACATTTTCTGTGCTGGAATATGAGAAAAAGCTTGCACGAGAGGGTAAGAGACGCACTCTGTGCTGAGATATGATTTATGGTAATGACTGATGGTTTTTGGTTATTCTGATGTGACATTTTGAGGCACTAGGCCTGTTAGTAGGGGCAGTATTAAATTAATGGTGATAGGCGAGGCAGCCAGGAGTTGTTACTGTGCTCTGTAACATGTGAAGTGCTGTGTGAACTGCAGAGGTAAAGCAAATAACCCTGACAGAATACAGTTTGAGGAGAAATGTGGTTGTGGACTGAGTACCTGTGCATGACACCTGAGCCACAAGCAAGCAACTAACCCCCTGAGGTCGCAGCTGTCATACAGACTCCATGCACATGGTTCTGCATGAGCTCTTATCTGCATTGCAAAGTAGCTCACTCATGCACAATACTCCGAATAATGGTTTTCATTTCATTATGACTATTCATCTCTTACTTTTCCAGCCTTTGTTAACCCTGTCCCAACTTTTTTTTTTAGATGTGTTGCTGCCATCAATTTTTAAATGAGTTGATTTTTTTTAATTAAATGGAAAACTGTCCCACTTAGGCATCTTTCACACGAACGATGCCTGTTCACACTGGCCGCATCATGGGCAAAAATCGCGTTAGTGAAGAAAGAATAGCCACGATCAAGTCGCGGACAAAATTAGCGTTTTCTCATCCATTCACATGCATTGTATTTGAGAAAATATACGCTGCAGTGTGAAAATCCCTCAGTCAGGGATTCTAAGGGTTAACTAGAGTCAGCCATAATGATTTCGCAGCACTGGATGCTGCTAAATTTCCTCCCTCAACCTTTTTTTGCAGCTCCCATAGGAATCTATGGGAGCCACCAACATATATCAGCTGAAAGATAAGGACAGACCGATCTTTTCTGTCTGCGTATAAAATCAGCTGTCCTCTTATTCCTGGCGCAACATGGCTAAAAATCACTCATCTGAATGAATACATTGGAAACCAATAAAAAAAAAACTATTTTGTATTGCGTCTAAAGTAGCCACGTAAAAACGCTCATGTGAATAAGGCCTTATGTGTTCTATTGTGAATAAAATATGGTTATATGAGATTTACAAATCATTGCATCTTATTTTTCTTTACTTTTATTTACATTTTACACAGCGGCCCAACTTTTTTGTAATTGGGGTTGTATCTTTTATGTTAAAATGGTAATAATAATTGTTAATATTATTTCTTTTTCCGCAAAAAAATGCTGCTTCTATTGCAAAGCACCAAAAAAGAATATATAGTATATTTTAAAATATGATTAGCCTGGGCATTAGCTATTCCCATGTTTTTTAGAAGGACACTGCAACATTGCCTTAATATCCTGAAGGCATCAGATTGTTAGATGGCCAGATTACTTCACTTTTTCGGTATAGAACTAGATACACTTATAGCATTTCATTGTGATCCCATCAATTTGGAAGTCAGAGGATGCCATGGGTATTGTTGAAAGCATCACATATTCATTTCCCAGCCTGTACTCTGTCACATGTGAAAGACCATCATCTTACTGTCACATGTGAAGGTTAGCCTTTTACTGTCTGTAAGCTTTTTGTTTCTGCTCTTGGGTCTTCTTGCCGTTAGCATCTTGTCATTGGGCTATGGCCATCGTTATGTTTAAATTGAAGACTGTGCCGTAATGGTTCATTTTTCTTCATTTTTTCCAGTCAATAAGGAGAAACAGATTATTTTCCCATGACTGTATTCATGTTGTCAGCTTCCTAAGTCTCAGAATGAAACAGTATTAAACAGAGGCCATATGTTTCTAAGCCCGTAATTAGCTGCACTGGTGGTGATTGTAGAGCTAATGCATTATCTAACAATGTAATGGTTGAGCTATTGACAATTCTCCTACCTTTTTTAAACAATGTTCTGCTAGAAAAAACCTGTACAGGAACAATGACTCACAAAGTACTGTAATGCTCTTCAATACACTGTTAGATGAATAAAATGATAATAACAAGAAACAGACTCACACAAAAAGAAATCACAGTTTTCCTTACCTTATTCTGATTGATAGCATTCTAGTATGGGTGCATTATAACAGAACCCACTGTCGAAAAAGTTCTAAAAATCTGAGATACAAGGAACGGCTGTTACCCAGAAAATATTTTATGCCAACTGATAAGTCACATATATGTCACCACTCACATGGCCAAAGTTGCCTTGGCCATATGAATAATCCTATAAAGTGGTGAAACTGCTAAATTGTGATATGAGGAGCAATACCAGCAGTTCAATTAGTAGCTTAAAATAGAGTTATTCAAATAGGGTTGTCCTTAATAAATAAGTTGTCCTTAGGCTGTGATCACAACACATTAATTGGCCCTGTATAATGAACAATAGCTCTTCAATTGCCGTGTTTCTCCAAAAATAAGACACTTTCTTATATTAATTTTTTGACCCAAAAGAGGCCCGGTGTTTTATTTTTGGGATGAAGGGAGTCTTATACTCACCTAGCCTGTGACGTGAGAGTCCCTAGTACTGGTCTCCAGTGCTGCAGCAGGCTGCTGTGTCCTCAGCGTTGACATAGTACTCTCTTACTGGTGACGGGGCTTTGAATACCCCGCCTCCAGTAAGCGAGTGCTGTGATTGGATCATGAGTGCTGCTGGCTCAGCCAATCAGAGCTGGCGTTAAATGAACCAATCACAGCCATTCAGTGATGTCACTCACTGAATGGCTGTGAATGATCGAGCGCCGGAGGTGGGGTATTCAAAGCCTTGTCACCAGAAAGAGAGTGTTGTGTCAATACTTAGGAAACGGCAACCTGCCGCAGTGCCAGAGACCAATGTGAGGGACTCAAACGTTGCCAGCTAGGTGAGTATTGCTCTTTTGTTCCCATGTAGTTAAGCTAGGGCTTATTTTCGGGGAATGGCTTATATTTTAAGACCCCTCATCCCCCCTGACCACCCACCCACACACAAATCGGGGTAGGGCTTATTTTCAGGGAAACACGGTATATGTTTAACAGAGATCATGACAGATGCCATACAGTGATATATTTCACCCATATGGACCCTCTGTTAAAATTTGTCACTTGTTGTATATTTTTTTTCAACCATAAGTGGCAATTAGCTGTCTCTTGACAGCTAAAATCTGCTAACTTAATACCGCAATGTTCACGCTGCGGAATTCCACCGCGGAATTCCGCAGCAGGAAATAGGCCATGGCATGTTCTATTTGCCGCGGAAATACGCGCGGCCGGCTTCCATTGTACCCAATCGATACCGTCCGTCATGCTATACTTCCGCTGTCAGTACAGCGGAAGTATCGCATGAATACGCGACCCCGCCCACCGCTGGCTGCATCATGCGCTGTACTGCACGTCAGGCGGGACACGCACAGCGGATCCGGGAGGTGAGTATGGGGTCTTTGAGGGGTGCTGTGACAGACTATGCTGCGATATTCTGCTCGCGAAGTCCGTCATGGCCGTGGGCATTAGCCTTTAAGCTTTGTGGTCAATGTGAAAAATGCAAAGCTTTAGAATAATAACTAAATATATATAGTGACTGAAAATAAAACAAAATCACGAAGAATTATTAAAAAATGTGTTTAACACAAAAATGTGATGTATATAATAGGTCCTTTATAGGTGGAGAATTTCTTGAGGATGAAGAAAGCCAAGGCTGCTTTCTTCTAAAAGCGGTGCCACCCCAATCCAAGGGTTATGTCTGGTATGGCAGTTCTGCTTCATTGAAGTGATTGGTATGTTTTTGGAAGAAAGCAATCATACATTTGTAATCCTGGAAACCCCTTTACCATTAAGTGACATGCATGTACCATGCTGTGATCTCTCAGGCACAACAATTGTATGTATATCATCACTCGCAGGGGGGCAGCTGGATTTGACAGTCACAGTTGCTCATCAAAGGCCTGAATCAGAACTATTTCCTGGGGAAATGCTTTTATATTGACGGCCCAAGGCCTGAAGCTCCAACTACTTAGGAGTTAAGATGAGTAGTTTTGTAATAAGAAGAGGCAGATGGAAGGAAATAACATATGACTGTAAAATCTGGTTTCACACCAGGTTTGTTGCAGTCTCCGATAAATGGACATCTAGATCTCAGCATGTGAGAAGAAGTGCAATTCCATGCAAAATATCCGTTTCCATTGGAATATATTGACCCCATTTGTTTTTTGACATGTTCTAATGTTTAAAAAAAAAGTTTGTTAGTGCTGTGAATCTTTTATTCTTTTATGGTGTGTTTACATGTGGCGGATTTTGGTGCGGATCTTTACCAAAATTAGCCAAATGTGGACATATTCTTATAGTGATTTCTGATCAGGTGCTGTATACACAAAACAGTAAGATGTTTTCAATCAATACTATTTGCAAGGTTGCCTAATTTTAAATGCAAAACAAGACAAACTTTAAAGCATTTGTTCCACTTTTAGCTGTTTTACTGCAGGAAGTAGACAGCTCCGTACATTGTGCAGTGGCCTGAATTGGTACTGCAGAGTGCTATTAAAGTGAGCCTAAACTACCAACCTGGGCAATCTATATTGCTGTTTGCTTCCTGTGACAAAACAGCTAGAAGAGAGACAATCTCTTTAACCTTTTCTTATCCAATATTATTGAACCTCACAGAAAAACAGCAAGTACCAAGGGGCATAGGATGGTTAAAGCGACTCCGTCATCTGCTTTGAACCCTATAAGTTAGGCTTATGGGCTAAAAGTAGCTAACCCACTGAGTCCGAAATAAAGTGTTGTATTTACTTTCCCAGTCGTTCCCCTGGAGCCAGCGCTGGAAGCTGCCACTTAGTGCATTGAGCGGTACTACTAAGCAGTCCACCTAGTATAAACTTAGAACAGGTAAACTACTTAGCAAGAAGCTCAATGCCCTGAGTGGCAGCTTTCAGTACTGAACCTGGAAAATAATTGGGGAGGTAAGTATAACAATTATATTCCCAGCCCAGCAGATCACCTACTTTTAGCTCATGAGCTTAAGTATTTAGTTAAAAGTAGGTAACAGAGTCCCTTTAAAGCTAAGAAACCTGTATAGTGGTGCTCAACAAACATACCTACTGCATTTTAATAAAGCCTCTCTAATATATACTCCTTTGCTACCTGCTAGACTGTTCATAGTTTCATGGTCTGCTTACATCAGATGACCTTGCCTATATCTATCAATGTCATTTTATCTGATGTTGTGGACTTCAATCAATGGACAAACCGAGCCTTTGCTAGCTTCTCCGAAATGGTGTTTTCTCAGTCAATTGTTACATTTCAGAATTTTGAATGATTGCACTGCTGTCATCCATGTATAGATTGCAGCAGATTGGAAAGATGACAAATATAAGGAATAAAGAAAGCAGTGTCAACCTAATGTAGCTTTTCTTCTATAACTATATGGTATGTAACAGAAAATACATTTTCATTATGTTGTGCTACAGTGTGTCATCCGCTAAACTGGGAAGTATCACACTGATGGCAGCTGTGTGGGATAAATTAATTCAAAACCCAGAAAACTGGGTGCATGCTCTGTTGAACCAATACAAAAGATTCCCCCCAAGCAAATATAGCATGTATACACTAAGGAAAAAGAATTAAGGCATCAAACCACTGTAGCAAACATTATATGTTAACACATTATTAATATTGCCTCTTGGGGAATTCTTCAACTGTGACCATTTTTAGCAATGTTTATAAATATTTTTTGTAACAAATTAAAAGTTCTTGTTAATTTCAAAGGGGGGAAAAACAACTTGATACTTCGGAGCATTTAAGGAGACAAGTTGCTCAATAATCTTAGTTCATAAAATAGCAGGATTCTTCTTTCTATTAAGACTAAAGGAGTAGATCATCTTCGTTACATTCAGCAAGATGCCAATCATGGGATTCTTCATAGAAGGGAGACAGAGCTGAATTAAGTTATTCAGAGCAGTGGTCGAAACCTAATTGTGTTCACTTGCATCTTTTCCTTTTTACCCCACAAAAGCAGCATTGTTCATGTTGAAGTATTCCCTTTCACTCATTAAGCATCTCTGCCAACTTGATTGTGAAAGTCACACTACATTCCCCAGTGAAAATTAGGCCAGAGGTAGAGCTATGAAATTTGAATGCATTCGGCATAAAGTTCATCCGACAAGCAGCTTCATGGAAATGAATGTGAGAGAGGAGGACAGTATAATTTTATGGATTTGGAGGCAAGCTGCATTGAAAACTATTTATGTATGTTGTCTAAGCATGTATGCAATGAAATTACACTTGTTAAATGCATCAGAGACTCTGAACTCCAGAGAACATAACTTATCTCAGGCACTAATATAAACGTCCACTTTCATAGATGAATAACTACCCAGAAAATAAAGCACCTTGCTTAATGGGAGCTAATTAAGTCTGTAGATTATAGGGATTTGGTGGCATAAAAGTGTCAAAGTAATACCTAACTTTTTTTTTCGCTATCCAACTCTTTAAAATGACTCAGGAAGAAAGAATTAAACACCTGATTTTTTTCTGTTAAACAGGGGCTGTCAGTTCTCCTGACACATCTATGTTGAGTAATTACTAGTATTCCCCATTATATAACAAGTCTGCAGCATCTTTTCTTAGAACTCGGTTATGCTTTTCCTTCGTTATTCCTCCTAGAAATGCATAAATTGACAATGGGGTGTTAGCAGTTGGGAGTGTATCCCTTTACACTGACACTGGCCAATTAGGGCAGACAGCATCAGACTGTGCAGGACACACCTCTTTGTCAAGGGAATTGGTAACACCCAGTAGCTACTGACATTGGCCAATTTACATATGGGTTTCTAGGAGGAATATCAGGAAACAGTTAAACATTATTGTTATGGGGAATACAATTATTTACTCAACTCCTAAGTACTGAAGTCTGTTTTGCGCCTTAATGATTTTTTTTTCATTGTTGCATTCCTAGAGCCATAGCCTAATTTTGCGGGACCACTTGCATTTTTAATGGCATTATTTCTGGTTATATATAATCTATGGCATAACTTTTATTATTTGTTTATTTTTTAGAGGGATTGTGAAAAAAAAGAAATTCCTCCATTGTTTTTATGATTTCAGTTTTACGGTGTTCAGCTTGTAGAATAAATAATGTGACAACAGTATTTTCTGGGTCAGCACAATTCTTGCAATACCAAGTTTATACAGTTTTTTAATTTTTTTCTTGCATACTAAAAAAAACACATTTTTTTTACAGATTTGATTTTGTTTAGCTTATTCTATGAGCCATAACATTTTTATTTTTCTGTCAACAATATTCTATGAGGGCTTGTTTTTTGCAGGATGAGCTTTAGGCCTCAGTCACACGGGCGCATCGGCACCAGTACACGGGCGCCGATGCGCCCGTGTGACTGACACCAGCAGACTGACGTACCTGCAGATGGCCGTCTCTCTGCAGCGCTGGAGGAAAGAACATGTGACCGGCTTCATTGCCGGTCATGTGTTCTTTCTTCCGGCGCTGCAGAGAGATGGCCGTCTGCAGGTATGTCTGTCTTCTTCCTGCAGTCACACGGGCGCATTGGCGCCGGTGTACGGGTGCCGATGCGCCCGTGTGACTGAGGCCTTAGGGTGCAATCAGACGAGCATTGCTTACTGACATGCAGGAAAAGATTTTGTGAGATTCATTGAATTCAATGAATGGCTCAGTACTGCCTGTAATTGGCTGAGCTTTGTGACCAATCACAGGCAGTGCTCAGCTGTTATTCAACGAATGGCTGAGTGCTCAGTCAATCAGATACAGCCCTTTCAGCAGGCGGGGATCTTAAATACCTACCTGCTGAAAGAGCTTTACTACAGTGCTGGGGGTCAAGTAGAGAAGACGGGCCTGAGCCCCCGGCGGAGAGGTGAGTATATATATATTTTGTTATTTTTTTTACACATGCTAGGGATAATTTTCAGGGATGGGCTTATTTTTAAAGCCCTTTCCCGAAAATCACTGTAGGGGTTGCCAGCAGCCCAATGCTTTCAATAGGTCTGCCAGCAGCAGCAGCCCAATTGAAATCAATGGGCATGCAGCCTTGTTCACACGTTTTTTTTTGCACATTTGTGCAATGCTGTTTTGCGCACATAGGCCTTTGTCAGACGGGCGTTTTTTTGCGCGATTTGCGCATGCGTCCGTCGATTTTTTAAAACCATTGCTTTGCAATGGTATCGGACACATGAGCGCTTTTTATGTGCCCGTCTGATAAATTATAGAACAGAAATCGCAGATCGCACCTATCTGCGATCTGCGATTCCTGTTCTCTTCTCTATATGCGCTCAATGGGGCCGGCGGCAGCAGCGCCGACCCCATTGAGAACATATAGAAGACAAATCATTCTTCTCTGCCACAGCTGTAACAGCTGTGGCAGAGAAGAACGATGCTTGCCCATTGAATTCAATGGAGCCAGCAATACAGCCGGCTCCATTAAAAGCAATGGGCTGCCGGCGTGCGCGGGATGAATTGTCGGGAAGGGCTTAAATATATAAGCCCTTCCCTGCAATTCATCCAGAAAAGTGTTAAAATAAAAAAAATATACATACTCACCTGCTCCCGGCAGCCGGAGTTCCGTGCGGCCGGCCTGCAGTGGGTGTGAAGGGGGTGTGAGTCAGACCTGCCCCCTGATTGGCTCAATGGGCAAACATCATTCTTCTCTGCCACAGCTGTTACAGGTGTGGCAGAGGAGAATGATTTGTCTAGTATATGTTCTCAATGGGGTCGGTGCTGCTGCCGCCGGCCCCATTGAGCGCATAAAGAGAAGAGAACAGGAATCGCAGATCGCAGATAGGTGCGATCTGCGATTTCTGTTCTATAATTTATCAGACAAGCGCATAAAAAGCGCTCATGTGTCTGATACCATTGCAAAGCAATGGTTTTATAAAATCACACATCACATGCGCATGTGCAGATCGCACGGAAAATCGCCCATGTGACCGAGGCCTAAGAAAGAATCCAAATATTGTGCGCTCACCTTCATTGGTGCCTTACACAGCCGTCTACTTTGCCTACCTGTTTCTGCAGCTCTAATAGCTCAACAGAGAGGACTTTGCACATGTGCCTCCATCTCTCCATTCATTATCTTACATGATAGGACCACCATCACCCTTCTTCTCCAGATAACATTGGCTTCCCTTACTATTTAAAACTCTATAGTACTTTGAATTTAATTATATTAACAGAAATTCAATTTGACAGTACTCCAAACTGGTCAGTGTCCTATATCCCCGAGCCTCCTACCATCGTGTAGCATAATTTATTCTTATTCTTCTTTGATAGAAGTATCTAAAGTACTGTATAACTATGGCTGTGACAAAGATAAAAAAGTTATAACAATATTTATTATGTAGAAAACTATGCAATACCATTTTCAAAGAACTGGCGGCTGGCGCGTAATGGAACAGTTTGCCTGTTGCTAATAGCAGGTGCAATGACATCGTAGTAATAATACGAGAATAGAGCACAGTTTGCTTCCTTTGTCTTGGTTGCTAAAACAAAATTTAAAGGGGTGGTCTCGCGAAACCAAGTGGGGTTATACACTTCCGTATGGCCATATTAATGCACTTTGTAATGTACATTGTGCATTAAATATGAGCCATACAGAAGTTATTCCACTTACCTGCTCCGTTGCTAGCGTCCTCGTCTCCATGGTTCCGTCTAAATTCGCTGGCAGCTTGCTTTTTTAGACGCGCTTGCGCAGTCCGGTCTTCTCCATTCAGCACGAGCCGCTTCAGTGTGCTCCCCGCTACAGCTCTTCTGCGCATGCGCAGACGAGCTGTCACTGCTCGGGAGCGCGCTGAAGCGGCCATTCTGCACCATCCTCTGTTAGAGGAAGGTGCAGAAACTGGAGCTGCCCAGCGGAGAAGACCAGCCCAGCAGCCCCGAGAAGCCTCCCAGGTAAGTGATGGGTCGGGGGGGGCTGCCGCTGCGCCGGGCTGCGCCGGGCTGCGCCGGGGGGGGGCTGCCGCTGCGCCGGGGGGGGGCTGCCGCTGCGATGGGGGGGGCTGTCGCTAGGCCGGGGGGGCTGTCGCTAGGCCGGGGGGGCTGTCGCTAGGCCGGGGGAGCTGTCGCTAGGCCGGGGGAGCTAGCGCTAGGCCGGGGGGGCTGTCGCTGCGATGGGGGGGGCTGTCGCTGCGATGGGGGGGGCTGTCGCTAGGCCGGGGGGGCTGTCGCTAGGCCGGGGGGGCTGTCGCTAGGCCGGGGGGGCTGTCGCTAGGCCGGGGGAGCTGTCGCTAGGCCGGGGGAGCTAGCGCTAGGCCGGGGGGGCTGTCGCTAGGCCGGGGGGGCTGTCGCTAGGCCGGGGGGGCTGTCGCTAGGCCGGGGGAGCTGTCGCTAGGCCGGGGGAGCTAGCGCTAGGCCGGGGGGGCTGTCGCTGCGATGGGGGGGGGCTGTCGCTGCGATGGGGGGGGCTGTCGCTGCGATGGGGGGGGCTGTCGCTAGGCCGGGGGGGCTGTCGCTAGGCCGGGGGGGCTGTCGCTAGGCCGGGGGAGCTGTCGCTAGGCCGGGGGAGCTAGCGCTAGGCCGGGGGGGCTGTCGCTGCGATGGGGGGGGCTGTCGCTAGGCCGGGGGAGCTAGCGCTAGGCCGGGGGGGCTGTCGCTGCGCCGGGGGAGCTAGCGCTAGGCCGGGGGGGCTGTCGCTAGGCCGGGGGGGCTGTCGCTGCGCCGGGGGAACTAGCGCTGGGGAGCCGGGGGCTAGCGCCGGTTACCTGCTGTCTGGTCGGCGGCTGCGGGGCGTCTGGTCGGCGGCTGCGATGCGTCCGGTTGCCATGAAGACACAGCTGGCGGCGTCTCGGGAGCGCGCACGTCGGGCTGCAGCGAGCGACTGGGAAAGAGCCGGCGGCCATCTTGAGGAAACTTTTATAACTTGCTGAAACGCTGGAACGGTAAGTACGAACCAGCTAGAAATGTAATTTACAGGGGGGCTTAGTAATGTGTGTTTAATGGGGGGGACTGGGCAAAAAAAAAAATTAACTGCTTCCTCGAGACATCTCCTTTAACTGTCAGTTTTAAGCTCTTCATTTTTTAGCATCATGTAATAAAGATGATTCCTTAGAGAAGGAAAACAGAGAACAATTACAGCTCCAAAGGAAACTTGGGTTGATTGATAAACTGTAATCGCTCTCTCTGTACAGTTTAAATGAGGATACTTATAATGCTAGCTGATCTTGTCTCTTGTGGTTACATATGCATGGTCTGTTGAAAGTTTAGCAATCTTGTATTTGCATCATGTTCTTTTTTTTATTACTCTGCCTTTGATTTACTTCAAGTATACCTCACATCTTTAATTTATAGGACTTGCTTCTCATATAACTTAAGTGATTTTTGATGAGTCACTGATATTACTAGAGACCTGATACTAACAGGACCTTATTAAAAAGAGCCAATATACAATAATTTACATATTCATATTTACCTTTTTATATAGCTTTAAGGCCTTGTTCAGATGAGCGTGGTTTACATGCTGTTACATCAGCGTGTAAACCACACTTCTGACATGCAGGAAATCTGCGGTTACCAGCTGCACTATGCTACGCGGAGCAGCCCGCATGTCCATGCTGCGGGCAGAGTGCTACCGTGTCTCCCATAGAAGCCGATGATAAGCACCAAGGACAGTAGCACAGCACGGAGCTGATAGACAAGTCGGCACTCGCTGTTCATTATTTTTTTTACCAGCGCAGATTCTGTGCTGGTGAAAAAGCTCCATGTGAGCGCTTCCATAGCAACTTATTGATTGCTATAGAAGTGTGGTTTACACGCTGTTGTAACAGTGTGTAAACCACTCTCGTCTGAACAAGGCCTTAGTGTTGAAGTTTTACATTTTATGCATATAGAATAGAGGTTAGCCAGTGGATGAAAACATATCTCTACAGATACAATGGATGTTCTTGCATACTGATTTCACTCAGTCTGGTATTAAAATATGTAAAAACGTGTAACTTAATTCAGAATTGAAAACAATCTATTAAAAATTGTCACTAGGATAGAGCTCCAAATCAAATCATAAAGTATTTGAAAATATGACTAGGAGACTTTGGCTTAGAAGAAATGCTTATTTAGGGCTCGGTGAGACAAGGGTTTTTTTTTGCGTGCCTATGCGCGCAAAGAAAAAGCGCTCCATGGATGTGCAAAATGCGCGTGACTGAAGCTCCGTGCTGCTTTTTACATGTAGAAATGCAGCTGCTCCATGAAGGTCCTCTCATCACTTAACACTATGACAGCACTGTTACAGTATTCAGTGATGAGGGGACTGCAGCGGGGATGAAAGAATCCCCTGCCACAGCTGTCACAGCCGTGTCAGAGGACCGAGATGCTATCCTATTGCTTTCAATGGGGCCGGGGCTGCTGCTACCCCGTTGAAAGCAATGGGATGAAGGGAACCCCTGCAGCAATGCTTTTCAGTAGGGGGGCTTGAAATATAAGTTCTACCACAAAAATCATGCCTAGCTTTTAAAAAAAATAAATAAATAACTCACCTAGAAGCGCTGTCCAGCTCTTCACCCTGTCTCCGTCAGTCTTCATCTGTATTCAGGTGGTTTAGGATTGAAAAATCCAAGCCTAGAGAAAGGGCTGCCTCTGATTGTCTGAGTTTTGAGGGAGGTGTGGAAAATATGCTGCAAAGTTAGAATTGTTTTCATAGTATGTAAGGCTGAAAAACAACACATGTCCATCCGGTTCAGCCTATTACCCCCCAATGTTGATCCAGAGGAAGGCAAAAAAAAATCTGATGAGGTAGAAGCCACATTTCCCCATTTTAGAAAAACAATATTCCTTCCCAACTCCAATCTGGCAATCAGAATAATCCCTGGATCAACAACTATTCTGAAGTTATTAAAGGGGTTGTCCCGCGAAAGCAAGTGGGGTTATACACTTCTGTATGGCCATATTAATGCACTTTGTAATGTACATCGTGCATTAATTATGAGCCATACAGAAGTTATTCACTTACCTGCTCCGTTGCTAGCGTCCTCGTCTCCATGGTTCCGTCTAATTTTAGTGCCTATTGAAAAAAAAACAACCCGTTTCGGCGCGGGACAACCCCTTTAATGATTATAACATATAATATTATATCGCTTAGGAGTCCAGGCCCCTTTTGAACACTTTTATCGAATTTGCCATCATCACTTCCTCAGGCAGAGAGTTCCATAGTCTCACTGCTCTTACTGTAGAGAATTCCCTGCTATGTCGGTGTAGAAAACCTTCTGTCTACTAGACATACAGGACGCCCCCTTGTTACAGTCCCAGTGCTGAGTATAAGTATAAATATACATATATACCTATAGAGAACATATATATATATATATATATATATATATATATATATATATATATATATGTATACTGATCACTTTGGTGAAGCAAAACAGATACACTGTGTCATGCCTATGCAGGTCTTGCGGGGACAGCACACAGCACATGCATTCTTTCTCTGGTGTTTTTTTTTTAATCAGTATGTCACGCACTGCTCTTTCAGAGTATTCAGTATGCATAATAAAGTGCATATGTTTTGCCTCAAGTGGTCCTTTAAATGCTCTAATATTGTAACATATAATTAACAAATCTAGTATCTCAGAGCTGATCTTGGAACCTAGGTTGAAGAAGCAGCTGTGTTTGCTTATGAAAAAGGACATATATTCATGATCCTACATTCATTTGCAGACAAAGCTTGCTTGACTATTTCCAGAACTCCAATAGACTTGAATAGAGAGAACCATACACATGCACAGTTACGGATTGGTTTTTCTAAACCATTTTTCTTGATAGAAGTCCTAAAGGTGGAATCCCCATGTATTAGACTTTTATCCTTTTGTCATGCGATTATGCTATAAATGTCTCTAGTGGGAAAAACCCCTTAGGCCATGGTCAGACAAGCAATTTTTTTTGTGTGCCAATGTGTGCAAAAAACATAGCATCTATTAGAATCATTGGTTTCCTATGAAGTGTTCACATATCTGTTTTTTAGAGGCACAAAATACTTACACCTGCAAAAGATAGGACGTGCGTGCCTATAAGGTGCGCCGGTAAGGTCCGTGCTGCACGTAAAGAGATTGTGTGATCTTCGTTAGTCCCCACAGTGAGTCCCCTTATCCCTGAACACTGTGACAGCACTGTCACAGTGTTCAGTGATGAGGGGTCCGCAGCGAGGATGAAAGAATCCCCTGCCACAGCTGTCACATAGGACCGCGATATTATCCCATTGCTTTCAATGGGGACAGCACTCTTCCCACCCCATTGAGGGAAATGGGATGAAGGCAACCTCTGCAGCGATGATTTATAAGCCCGACTTTGAAAATCATCCATAGCTGTAAAAAAAATAAAATAACTCACCTATAAGGGCTGTCCGGTTCTTCTCCCCATCCCTGGCAGTCTTCTTTTGTATTCTGGTGGTTGGGGATTAAAAAACCCTGCCTCCAAAAAGCACTGCCTCTGATTGGCTGAGCACTGTGACAAATCAAAGGCAACACTCAGCCATTGAATGACAGCTGAAAGCTGCCTCTCATTGGTCACAGCGCTCAGCCAATCAGAGACAGAGCATTCTGGAGGCAAGGATTTTTCAATCCGCGGCCACCAGAATACAGATGAAGACTGACGGGGATGGGGAGAAGTACTTCTAGGGGAATTCATTATTTTTTTTTACCAGCTAGGGATGATTTTTGGGGTAAGGCTTATATTTCAAGCCTCCCCCCCCCCATTTCCCCTGAAAATCATCACTGCCGGGGTGGTCTTCATCACATTGCTTTCAATGGGGTAGCACAGCATCCGCCCCATCAAACATGATGGGATAGCATTGCGGTCCTCTGCCACAGCTGCAACAGCTGTGGCAGGGAATTCTTTCATGCCAGTTGGGAGTCCCCTCATCACTGAACACTGTGACAGTGCTGTCAAAGTGTTCAGTGATGAGAGAACCATCGTGGAGCAGCTGCTCTTCTACAAGCACAGCTGCTCCAGTGAACGGGCATCTGAAACTTTGCCTATTTAAGGCCTGCACACACTGTTTTGGGCACATGTAAAAAAAACACAGAGCTTCGGTCACGCGCACATTTGTGGAGTACATTTTATTGGCGCACATAGGCGCGCAAAAGAAACGCTAATCTGACTGAGCTTTTGAAGTGCAAATTATATGACAGAAGAGTTATTCAGTCAGTTTTGCACTGCTGCAGAATTGCTTTACTGAGCACAGGGAAGGAGAGAACAACAAAGAACAATATATTTTAGAAAATATTATTTTCCATGTGAAATCTTTATTTTTTAAGTTTAGAAGGTAAAATTGTGTGAGTAGAGTTTAGAACTAAAGTGCTCCTTTTGCCGTGCAGTAGATGATAAAAATGTATCTCCCATTTCAGACATTTATTTTAAATCAGATAACTTTTTATTGAAAACTATTTTGCATAATGAAAAGTAAAGAGTATACTACCCTTCCTTCCTTGCCTTCTGGGTAAAAAGTGCTAGAGTGAACAGCTTTTCCATCTGCAATATATTCCGTAATCAGACGTAAGCGCCACATGAGCCAAGCATATATTTATTTCTAACGTAAATAGTTGATTGAGAAGCACTCACAGTTCCCTGCAAAACGTCTCCTCTCTGAAGAAATCTGAAGTTCCTATAACAGATATTACACAGTATGAAAACGGCTAACCCATAACTTAAGATTACCGAAACTTCATATCACAACTAATGTTATTCATTTTGGCAATAATTGTGTCTACTGTCATACAGCAGTTAGTCAGTCACTAGTCGAATACATAGATCTATATATATCTATATAAATATATGTCTCGTCATTAGTCCAAGTGTGAAACATTCTAGCATGATTAAGCCTAATTCACATGGGCAGGTTTTAGATCTGAGATCTGTTTGAGACTGTAACTGAGGAAATTCGGAAAAAACGTGGACCCATTAAAATAGATTCAGACAAGCAATTTTTTTCATGAAATTGTGGTCCCTGTCCTTTCTCATGTCCTATTCTGGTCTGTTTCACAGACAAGTGAATGTAAATAAGGAAGATGGAACAATACCTCTGAAGCGCCACCTATTGGCATTGGATGACAGCATTCCTTCAAATCAGTGTACGACTCTTCAACAAGTCTGTAAAACAATGATTGGGAACAGGAAACCAAGCCAGAAAACCATACATAGACAGCTGTTTCGGGGTGTTTGCCCCTCATCAGCATGCAGTAGGTTTCTGGCTTGGCTGGTGAGAGGCCTGTAACGTGGGTCACTCACTCACCTTCTAGGTGTCTCCACACACTTTTTGGATGCTCTCCTTAAGGAGAGACAACACCACTCTTGACAGACAAGAGTAGGGAATGCAATGTTCACTGTCCTACACATTGGACAACATTAGAGATGAGCGAGCACCAAAATGCTCGAGTGCTCGTTATTCGAGTCGAACTTTCAGTGATGCTCGAGAGTTCGTTTCGAGTAACGAACCCCATTGAAGTCAATGGGTGACTCAAGCATTTTTGTATATGACTGGTGCTCCGCTAAGGTTTTCATTTGTGAAAATCTTAGAAAATCACCAAAGTCATGTAAAAAACACAGAAATGGATAGGGCAGGCGAGGAGCAACATGCAGGGCTGCATTTCGGGCTCCGAGGTCTCACTATTAAGCCACAATAGTGGCAAGAGTGAGACCCCCCCCCCCCCCACTGTCAGCATAACGATCATTCTCCTCTGCCACAGCTGTAACAGCTGTGGCAGAGAACGATGTTAGCCCATTGAATTCAATGGAGCCGGCAATACAGCCGGCTCCATTGAAAGCAATGGGCTGCCGGCGAGCGCAGGATGAATTTTCGGGAAGGGCTTAAAAATATAAGCCCTTACCTGAAAAAGAAAGATTTTAGTGTAAAACAGAATAAAAAATGCAGGCATTCTCTTCAATGGAGCCGCTGCTGCTGCCGGCGACTCCATTGAAGACAATGGTCCGCTGGCACACCTGAATTCTTTTTCAGGGAAGGGCTTTACATATAAGCCATTCCCTGGAAATGAATTAAAAGTGATTTAAAGAACAAAAAAAATAGATACTCACCTCCCTTCAGCTGCCGGGGCAGCCGCGTCTTCTCCTGCTGTCCCCTGCACTGTGGTGCTGAACTGCTGTCATTCAGCTGAGAGCTGCGCTGAGCCAATCAGTGGCAGCATTCACTCACCCATTCATGAATTCATGAATGGGTGTGAGTGAGATCTGCCTCTGATTGGTCAGGCTGTGACCAATCAGAGGCAGCTCATTCAGCAGGCGGGGATCTTAAATCCCCGGCTGCTGAATACTACAGAGAGCAGTTCAGGAGAACTTCCAGCTGGCCGCAGCTGAACTCCGTCTGCCGGGAGCAGATGAGTATATATATATTTTTTATTTTTACACATTTCTGGATGAATTGCAGGGAAGGGCTTATATATTTAAGCCCTTCCCGAAAATTCATTGTGCGATCGCCGGCAGCCCATTGCTTTCAATGGAGCCGGCTGTATTGCCGGCTCCATTGAATTCAATGGGTTAACATCGTTCTGCCGGGACAAGGTGAGTATATATTTTTTTACTTTTTACACATTTTAGGATGATGTTCAGGTAAGGGCTTATATTTTTAAGCCCTTCCCGAAAATTCATCCCGCGCTAGCCGGCAGCCCATTGCTTTCAATGGAGCCGGCTGTATTGCCGGCTCCATTGAATTCAATGGTCAGTGCTCGTTTAATCGAGACGAGCACCACGTGGTGCTCGTCTCGAGTAACGAGCATCTCGATCACCCTAATACTCGAACGAGCATGAAGCTCGGACGAGTATGCTCGCTCATCTCTAGACAACATACATACAGTGTGTTCATGTGCTGTCCAATATGAGTTGCGCCTTGGAATCTTGGGTGTAAACCTCACACGGCCATCAGAATGCAGCCTAAGTGTTAGAGAAGCCAAAGCTAGGGGGACTACAGTTCCTCAAATCTCTGAAATGTACCACATTTCAGTAAAGAATATTTCCTAACTGCAATATCATATTAACTTGGGAGATGTATTCAGCCACAGGAGGTGGTCCTGGTGCCATTTATGACATCTTTAGTGAGTCAATCAACACTCATAGCTGATGTAGGTAAAGGAAAGTTTGCCAAACAAAGTGGCAACTACAAAAGAGAAAACAGCAATATACGGTAGACCTCAACAGAAACATTTACAATGAATATGAAACCTTTAACTTTTGATATTTGCCAGAACACTGTCCTGGATGACACTATCTGGTTAGGATACAAAACAGTGAAGGTCAGTAAGATTATCATATCCAGAAATTGCCGTAAATATTCACACACTTTAAAACCATTAACATTTTGCACAACAATTAAACATGTATTATGATGACAGCAACCTTTCAGTCTGTTCATTTTTCACTTGATTTGTGTGTTGTCAGTGATCTTTTGGGAGGTGAAGAGAATTTCATATTGAATATTTTTTGGAAGCAAAATTCATGGTACAGAACACAGCTAATGTAGAGCAAAAACTCGATTAACAGGCAGAGTGCTGGATTCATATACACTGTTTCCATGAAAATAAGACAGGGTCTTATATTAATTTTTGCTCCAAAAGATTTAACTTTTTTACATGTATAACTGCCTGGACACTATTTAAATTAATTTTTTTTAATTAACTGCAATCAGGGCTTGTTTTTAGAGTAGGGCTTATATTTCAAGCATCTTGAAAAATCATGCTGGATCCTCAAAAATCCTGAAAAATCATGCTAGGTCTTATTTTTGGGGTAGGTGTTATTTTCAGGGAAACTGAGTTTTTCTTATTTCTGTTTAGTTTTTGCATCTGAAATAAAGACTGACCCTACGGATTTGGATTCTAAAATTTTAAATATACACAGTGCAAATGGTTGATTTTTGAATATGTGCATATTAGTGTGCAAGTCCATCAAGTAATGCCACTGCATGACAAGTACTAAGCATAAGTAGTTGGGAAAATTAGATTTAGCAAGTGTCAAGTTCCTATGCACACAGCCCTATTATGTTTCTGTGTTGTAAAAATTCATAATACGGGAACTATAGATTGCTATGGGCCTACGCTGTACCTTTGTGTGTCTCTAAATTTACACACAGGTTTGATAGAGAGATTTGTATTACTTCATACAAATCTTTTTCTCTTTTTTCTCAGAAGTTCATATGAAGATACAGAGGAATCACATGGCATACATAGTGTGCTGTGTGGGATCAAGAAGCATCACTGGTGTGAAGAACCTTTAATAGTATCAAGACTACCTGTTCTGCTCCAGACTGGAGTCTTCAAAGGGCCAGATGAAAGCTGCAGTCCGGAGCAGAAATGTGTTGCCTTGATGATAATAAAGGCTGTTCACACTAGTGATGCTTCTTGATCCTGCATAGCATGCAGCGTGGTTCCTCTGTGTGTTGATGCTCTTGGACGGAAGCTTCCTATGGTCCATGGAGGTAAGGCTGCTGCGGGGTTGCAGGCTTTTAAGTGTGTTGTGCCTTTGCACAACCCCTCAAGTTATCATTTTTCGTATTTACTGCTTGTGATTTATTTTGCCCCTCTGTACATTGGAGTCACTTTTTCTCTATTCATTTCAGTTCATATAGAATCTGTAATATACATTGTGGCATGTACTAATGCGTGTTGTATTATGCAGGCATTCTCACCTGGAAGCATTGTTTCTTGGAGGGTTCCTCATGGAGGCACAATAGAATATCTGAATTGTCCAATGGTCTGTAATATGTAAGTTGGGGGATTTTGTTTGCTGACATACAAGATCCATGTATGTGACCTTAAGATGTACATGTACACTTAATGTTAATTTTACATTTTTTTTGCTTCCACCAACCACAGTTGAGGAACCCTAAACCAGAACACTCATTATTCCCATTATGTGGCGGCACTCGCTAAACACTGGGAACTCTGTAGGTATGATATGATGTTTCTAACTACTAGTTGCGCCTCCTACAGAAATTTGCTATCCAGTTGCTGGTTGTATTCAGTTTGTTTCTGGTTGAATTCAATTCTCCTTTTCTTTTTTAAAACACTAGATTAACAGTATAATATAATATATTATAATATTTCTTTAGTATTTCAAAGCAAGCTAGGAAAGCTGATCGCTTGCCACAGCTCAGCTGAATCCTATTTAATTTGCATATTTGGTACTTTTATTTAGATTTGAATTTGGATATTTGAAACTCACATTGCCTAATACATTTCATTCTAAAGTTTCCTAACTTTAAGACTTCTAATGTGATGCTAATGTGCTAGAGACACTGTAAGTTTTTTCATAACAATTTTGGTGCAGAGTTTCACTCTAATGCGTGATAAATTCTAAATTCTATGCTTATGATAAACTTTTCTGCATATAATTTCAGTAATCAGACCACTTTTCTACAAGTAACCAGACATGCAATGTAGACTGAGCTGCAGATTCTTGCTGTTCAAATGTAGCACAGGACTGTAATTCTGAAATTACTCTTATTTCAATAACAAGAGTGACATTAGCTTTATAGTCCTGATTTTCATATGGCACATTTCAGCAAGAATCTGCAGCTTTCTCTACAAGATACAAATTATAGTCATTCTACAGCTTCAGCGTGTTCAGGTTTTCTTCCCTCACATACTTCCTTAAAAAATGTTAAATTCTTATATGGATAGGTTATATATTAAAGTATAGGTATGAAAATTATTTTTAATGAACAGTTGTTAAATATAGAATTAAACAAGTGCAATATTTGTGTACTAGCTCTTTGAAACAAGAAACATCCAGGTTCTTCACAGGACTCTAGTTGTGCTCTCTGGACCACCAACCAATACAGAAGTATGACTGTGCAGTCTGGACCGCCCACTGATAAAGACATATGACTGTGTAGTCTGGACCACCCACTAATAAAGACGTATGACTGTAGTCTGGACCACCCACTAATAAAGACGTATAACTGTAGTCTGGACCACCCACTAATAAAGATGTATGACTATGTAGTCTGGACCAACCACTAATTAAGAAGTATGACTGTGTAGTCTGGACCACCCACTAATAAAGAAGTATGGTTGTATAGTCAGAACCACCAATTAATATAGAAGTATGACTGTGTAGTCTGGACCAACAACAGTTTAGATGTGTAGTCTGGAGAGCACCTAATAATAGTAGTTTAAATGTGCAGTCAGGGTAGCTCTTTAATAACAGCTGTCTGGGTGTATAGTCTGGAGTACACCTCCTGCCAGCAATCTTTGTGTTCTGGAACAGCCCTCTTTACAACAGTCCTGCTGCATAATCAGGACCACTTGTTATGACAAGTATTTGGCTATACAGTCTGGACCAACTTCTATATTATGCCTGACTCTGTAGTCTTGATCTCCCCATAACAGTAGCTTGCCTGTGTAGTTTTGATCACAACGTTTAATAGAAGTCTTATATTGTAGTTTTGTGTGCTCCTTATCCATAAGTCATGCAGTGTAATCATGTAGGCTAGACCAAACTCTATAAAAGCAACCTGGATATGTAGTCTGAATAAACATCTATTGCATCAATTTTGAACTGTATCTAAGACAACAGTTGTATTTTGTAGGTTGGACCAACCTCTAAAATGGCAGTAAAGCTGTACAATCTAACTCATGCTATATGACAACAATCTGTACTTTTCTTCTGGCCTACAGATCGCATGACCAGCACTCTGTCAATTCTCTGTGTCCTGCAGTTATAGGTTCAGCTTTATGTCAACTGTTATAAAGAAAGCCTGTCTTTCTTGCCCATGGTAACAAATAACATTGCATTTTGTATATTGCACTATTGTAAAAGCTGCACCGTGAATGGTTACTATGGTCAAGAAAGGCAAATTTTCTTTATGACAGTTGTCATAAAGTGGACCCATTAACTGCATGGCATAGAGAGTGTCGTCAGAGTGCTGATCATGTGACCTGGGGACTGGAAAAAAAGTGCCGAACACAATCTAAAGGGGATGAGCTAAAGAACTGGATTCTTCACAGCCGATATCAGTGATATTGTGATAGATTTTCCCCAAAATAAAAGAAAAACTGAATATTTCTTTAAGACAGTCAGAAACTTCCCCATTTGGTAATCTGGTCCGACATCTAAGTATTTCCAAGGCTATGATCATACATTTTGCTTCACCTATTAAAATCACAGCATGAGGGCACTGTGAGTTCCTTCTCGAGATGTAATACAGGCTAAGAATCTGAAGTGCCCCTTGAAACTGTTGCAAGTGTTGAACAGAATAAATGGCAGCCTGTATACTTATGGACGCTATTGAAACAGAATTTATATTGCAGTTGAAGCTGGTGGGATATATTGAAACAATGCTTTCTTTTAGTACCGTGGTTCGAATACATACTGATTAATTTTTCTATAATGCTACTACAGTGATATTGGGCAGCTCCCAACTATATCTAAAAAAAACTATTAAAAAGCTTGTAAAAAAAGACATTTGAAGTAGCAGAGAAGAGAAAGGATAGCAGATGAAATGATTGAAATAAAGAAAATCATATACAGGCTGGATAAGATTTGAGCATGTCTACATTGTATTCATACGGCTTGTCGGGGTAAAAAAAAAAGAAGAATGACATTCCTTTCAATCCGAACTCTTCTCCACTAATAAAGTTAATGTGTTTGAAAATCGGAGTTCATGCAGCAGAGAATAGACATATACAACATGTTGTGCACGTGGATTCAAATGCTCACACTTGCTGCCAACCATCAAAAACAACTGACATGGCATTGCATCTCTATTTCAAACATAATATCGTCTTTTCTAAGGAAGATTATTTTGCTATTTCCTTTGTCAGTGTAAGCTATTACTTTTGTTCTTTTATCTGAAAAAAGGAAGATGTTAGGAGATGGATTTGTCAGCAGAAGGAACTTAAAATGCATGCTATTTGTATTTCTAGCATTGCCCTTGAGTGTTATGAAGCTTTTTATTCCTAAAGCATTTTTTTTCTACCAATTCTTTACTTTTCGCTTTAATACTGCAGGGTTAAAACATTCTCGAAAAATAAGATGACAGGTCTCAAGTTATTGCCTTGGAGAATGTTTTTAAGTGAATGAATGAAATAAACAAACCTTGTGTCAAAGTGGAGTTCAGAAGTAAAATGAAGCCCATGGTTCTTTAAGAATTAACCCACCAATGGTCTATAACGGAATTTAAGGAAAAAAAATAAAAATACTACTCCTTTTAAAGTCTACATTTTCGAGCAGTAAGCTAAGGCTCCGTTCACATGTTCGCACTGCCATTTTTAACAGTCCATCGGGGCAGTTGGTATTTTTGACAGAAAAAAAATAGCGTAGTCTGCAACACTATTTATGTCATTAGAATTACTGGAACCTGTTGGAAACCTGAGGGACCTCATTATAAGTCAAAGCAGTCTATAAGGATTTGCTGATATCTGTTTGCAAATGGATCTGGCATACAGTAGCTGTCATTATAAACAAACACGATGGTGCTAGTGTGAACAGAGTGTAAGAAGCCTAAGGGTCGGAGATCTTGCAGGCATGCTTTGCATATAGCCCCTCAGACTTTGTCTTGAAAAATATATGAAGACTCTAACAACAATTTCTATCCAACGCTGACGTGTGTCAATAGTTCCAGTCTAAGTTGCAATAGTCTACTGAGTGAATATCACTTGAACTTTTTAGGCAGCACTCATCATTTATTAATACTGTTTTCAAGCTATACATCCAGAGATTTGTACAAAAATCTCTTCTCGAATATCCTTTGTTTTACTAGTTCATGCTCTTACATTCCAAGAAGCCAGTTTGCTTGACTTCTATTGGAGCCCTAAGTGGGAGGAGACGTTAGCTACTTCCTCCCTGACTGGCATCACCATTAAACTACATTATAAGTATTCTATTATCTCAATGGGTTGGCAAAATCATATAGGCTATAATAGTGGGTGAAGGCTTTTAGTCTGTCTGACATGTCCAAAATGGACAGAGTAGTTTCAATCATAAAATATCAATTTTCGCTACAAGCATAGATTCAGTAAAGCAACAAGACAATGGGAGAAGGTTCTGTTACTTTAACTGACTTCCAGGGAGAACTATAGGGAAAAAAGGAACATATGATATGGGATGACAAAAACTTTAGCTGCACAAAAACTGATACTTCACTGTCCTAGAAAACAGTCACTGTAACTGGAAACATACCAACAAATTCTCATTTTCATAGACAAAGGCAACAGTCACTAAACCTAAAGATTCATGAATAGTGTTGAGCCAAAATGATCCAGTAGAGCCATGTTTTGGGTTGAACTTTGCCAAAACGTCTATCACAAATCTGAACTGAGCTTTTAGCAAAGCTCTACCGAAACACAGTTCTACTGGTTCAGTTTGCTCAACACTAGTCCGGAGCATTGATGTATAAATCTAAAAGCCATATATAACACTCTCAGGGTGTTATACAGAGTTTTCTGGCTCTTAGACAGCGTTCTACACCTGTTTTAGGGTTTTGGTGAACTTCCAGTTCAGTTTGAACTAATTTGAACAAAACCAACATTTTTGCAAAAGTGCAGTAAACCAGCTGAAGTGAACTTTTCAAAAGTTGACTCCTCACTATTCATGAGCACAAATTTATGACTGCAAATCTGAAAATAAAAGAAAGATGTACATACAATTACAATCAAAGCATATGTCCAACTGGTATATATTTTTTAACTTTTTATGTCATATTTTAAGAATCTTCAAGGCATTTCAATCCATTGAGTAAAAATAAAACCTCATAGTAGGTGTTTACATTACCAGTTACTGTGGGTGTGAATCAGGTCCAACGGATTAGTGATTAATGTGTTATATTTGCTAGGTATATACAATCGATCCCCAGCAGCACTCTTCCTCACCACTCACTAGCCGGACCTGTAGCATGCAATGTGTTATATTTTTGGCTTACAAGGGTATTTTTGGGACTCCAATATTGATTATATATTCTTAGGTCATCAGTGTATGATTGGTCATTTTTAGAGATGAACGAGTATACTTGCTAAGGCACATTACTCAAGCGATTAGTGCCTTAGCCAAGTATCTTCCCGCTCATCTCTAAAGATTCGGGGGCCGGCAGCGGCCGGGGAGCGGCGGGGGAGAGCGGGGAGGAACAGAGGGGAGATCTCTCTCTCCCTCTCTCCCCGCCGCTCCCCGCCGCAACTCACCTGTCACCCGCGCTGGTCCCCGAATCTTTAGAGACGAGCAGGGAGATACTCGGCTAAGGCACTACTCACTCGAGTAATGTGCCTTAGCGAGTATACTCGCTCATCTCTAGTCATTTTCTGACCTATCTGTTTGGTGGGCCAATATTCAATTGGAGGGGATCTGGCACTCAGGACCTCCACTGATCAGTTGTTTGAAGAGTGCCATGACCATTTCAGCATCATGTATTTTGCAGGACATTTGCCTGGTGTAGCACCTCAATCTCAACTTCAAATGGGACTGAGTCGCTCTCAAGCAACGTCATGAATAAACATGATGCCACGGGCTAGAAAAGAGACTAAGACCCTCTCCCATGCGCCTCAGACTCTTCAAACAGTTTATCAGCAGGGGTCCTAAGTAACGGATTCCCATCAATGACATATGTATGAACTTTCCCCAGGGTAGGTCATCAATACTTTAGTCCTGGAAAACTTCTTTAAGTTAATATTTTGGACAAACATTCAAGGCTTTAGGCTTCACTTAATGCTTCACTTTATTATGAATAATACATTGAATATGTGCCTAGTTTTGAAAAATATACAATTATATACAGAGCATTATTTGTATAATACATGTGTGTGGGATTTTTGCTCTTTTTATTGCTTTAGACTCCACTCTTTGTATTAGCATTCAGATACAATAAGGTTTTTGCCCCTTGACTGTATTGCGAAAGGCTTTACTTCTGTAATTAGGCAGCTTTTAACTGGAAACAAAAAGTAGCACTCAATATCCAGGCTTATAGAATTCTATTCTAAAGTCGCTTTCGTACTATTCTTTAACACCTGCTGCATGTGTTTTTTCAGTCATTAAAATGTAAAAACAAGAAATTACATAAACTGTACCATTGTAAAATAAAACATGCAAAGCTCCAGTGCTTAGGATGTAAAAAGAGACAAGGGCAGCAGCCGTCAATAGTGGATTATATGTCTGCCATGCAATAGCTATACAGGCATAAACATGTCAATCAGTTGGTAACATAATGCTAAATTTTCGGAGTGACATTTCATGCTGTATTCATAAGCTAACCTGCCTCATTCAACTCAGTGGAAAGACAGAAGTTACAAGCCCACACTGAAAAGTTATTGAAATGTGACTGACATCTCAAAGGGTGCCGGCGGAATACCATGACCCTGTGCTGAAACATTGCAAAGTTAATCAAAATTATGCATGTCTGGCACCATAAAGACTCTCTTTACACTAAATCTTCTCATCCACAGTATAGAAAAGGTCATAATCTGCTTCAATTTCCCTCTCATCCGAATGTTCTCCTATCATTTATTTGCAGATACTGTAGTCCAATATCTTCTATAATACACTCTTGGAAATGCCAAAGCTTTAAATATATATTACATTGCAAAAGGATGCTTTGCCCAATATCCCCCAAAAATGCATTGGGCGTCCCACAATCATTGCTCAACAGGTACTCTTGTGGATGCAGATCCTGTAATATATGGTTATTACCCAAGGTTTCAGTTAAGGTTAGGAGGAATAGTGGCAAAGTATATTTTTCACCAGAGCATTTCATTACTTATGTATAGCTCCACGCTATAATAAAAAGACACTCAAGTGCTGTGCTTGCGAGATGAATGATAAGTCATTGCCATTTTGGAGAAAACATGTCAGAAACCAAATTACTATGATTCATTATCTGTTGTACAGGACTTTAAAGGCAATTCATGTGGACATGGCGATTAATCATATTTATCAGTGATGCTATTTTGTTGATGCCCTATTTTCCTCTTATTTTACTGAAGGAAATTGTAAAACAAGATAAAAAAGACCTTTTTTTTATATCTTACCAAATTCTTAGAACAGATTGAAAAAAAGCCTCAAGGAGGTCCTTTTGGTCACCGACCCTGCTCCTATATTTAAAACAGGGAAGAAAGAAAGGAAAGTGGCTCCTGATCCTGGTAATATGCTGTAAGTCCATGTATATAGGGAAATTGTTAAAGCCGACACATATTGTATTTTACTACTTTTAACCCTTTCCAATCCACTGTCTGAACTCTGAAGACATTATGATTTAAGGCTGTACAGCTCCAATGTTGGAAGACATCCATCGGGGCTCTCTTACCATATATTGCCAGCCTCTCTGCTGTAGGAGCCTATCCAACATGTCACCTCATGCAGTACTGACTTTAGCCAGCATATAGCGCCATTGTATAATGGCAAAAAATGAGTAAGCCCCCTAGGAAAACCAGGATACAAATTGGATTGGAAAGGGTTAAAAATATTGCTTCAAGTCGGATATGAGTTACTAATTACTAATTACAAGTAGTTTATGTTTTCAACATATTTATTGCTATACCTCCTAAGTGCCATTTCATTAGAGAAATTGCGATAGTTATTACATTGATGTGGCAGAATACAATCTTTAACACTAATATATAGATATAGGATTCATGCAAACACATAAATAACACATATATACTGTACACAGACACATACATGATACACCCAGATACTTGCAAAGAGGCATAATGTGAGTTCAGTCCAATGCAAAATCTGTAACAGATCCCCCCGCATACCATGTGTCATTTATAATAGGGGTCTTATCCTATGTAAAAGGGGGAATGGTCGACCCCCTCATGCACAAAGCCTTGGTGCAATAGCCCCTTTCTTACCCTTTAGGCTGGGTTTCCATGGGGCGGATTTGTTGTGGAATTTCTGTTCAGATTGTCCGCACGGAAATTCCGCTCGCAGCTCCTAATCCCAGGATTAGCCAACAAAGTGGGCGAGATTTTGCAAAAATCTCGTCCACACGCTGCGGCCAATCCGTTGCGGAAAAACAGTGCGGAAACGGCCCTACGGCACGGAAATTAAAGACGCAGCATGTCAATTCATTTTTTTTCCCACAGCGGCCTCTCTCCTCCCTATAGGGAGAGATGGCCGCAATGGAAATGCAAGCGGCAAAGCAGCTCCAAAACCCACAGCTGCGGTTTTCCAGCAGAATTCTCATGGATTTTCGGTGCAGCCAATCCATGGGAATTCCGCAGCAAATCCGTCCCGTGTGAACCCAGCCTTATAGGTAAGTATATACACATATATTCATACACACACAAAGACAAATATAAACACAGGCACACAGCAAGATAAATAAATATATACATACAGAAATTTACACTCTAGAAACACCCATAAGGCTGGCTTCACCTGGGGCGGAATTGCCGCAAAATTTCCGAGCGGACCCTCCGCACGGAAATTCCACATACATTTTTAATACTGTCACTAAGAAGCGAAGTGGACGAGATCTGCAAAAATCTCGGTCGCACACTGCCAACAGGCTGCTGCGGCAAGCTGTGTGGAAACTGACATGTGGCGCAGAATTCGAATCCGCGCCATGTTAATTTTGGTGCCGTTTCCACTCCGGACTCTCTTCTCTCTATAGCAGTGTTTCTCAACTCCAGTCCTCAGGACCCCCAACAGGTCATGTTTTCAAGATGGCCTATAGTAAGAACACTGGTAGCAATGTCTGAGGCACTGACAATAATTACATCATCTGTGCAATACTAAGGAAATCCTGAAGACGTGGCCTGTTTGGGGTCCTGAGGACTGGAGTTGAGAAACACTGCTCTATAGGGAGAGATTTCTGCAGCAGAATACAGGCTCAAAAGCCTCTTCAAAACTCACGACAAATGGCACCGATTTTGAAGCAGCCTTTCCACTGTGGAAATCTCATGGAATTTCCATGTGGTCCCACTGCGGACTTTCAACGAGATTTCCGTCCCGTGTGAACCCAGCCCAAGAGACTTTAATGTTGCAAACTGTTGTGGATATCTGGATTATCTCAATAAACCTTATAGGCATCACAAAAGAATTCTCAGGTGTGCTTATATGCTTCTGGAACTGGTAGAGTCTGTGATGGATAGATTCTGGGGCACTGCACCATGCCCAGTTTACAAGAGGGAGTGCTACCCATCATATTTCTAAAATCTGACCAGCGGTGATGGCTGAATAGAGTTTTTCAAAGTTGATGATGCCCTTGATGAGATTTGAACCTAGGACCCCAGCATTGCAAGGCAACGGTGCTAACCACCGAGCCATATTCATTAGAGGATATGTCATCAATAGTTAATCTGCTGTGGTCTGCTGCTCGGGACCCTGGTCGATCAACTGTGCGGGTGCAAGCTGTCAGCGCCGCAATAACTGAGGTGTAAGCCTCCGCTCCAAACTCTCTGTAGTGGCCGGCACTGATTTTAATGGGAGCCATGCCTACAGTTATAAGCGCTATACAAAGGTCAGCGTGGAGGCTTCTTTTCCGACCTCGGTGTATTTGTAGTGGAGGATTCCGTGCTGACCTCCCATGTAGTGGCCGGCACTTGTAACTGCAGGCACGGCTTTCACTAAAATCAATACGAGCTGTGCCTGCAGTTACAAGTGTCAGCCACTACATGGCAGGTCGACGTGGAGTCTTTCGCTCCGACCTCTGTGTACTTGCGGCACTGACAGCATGCGTCTGCTCAGCTGGTCGGTCGGTGCTGATTAATGGACCCCGGCAGATCAACTATTGATGACCTATCCTGTGGATAGGTCGTCAGTAGTATTTGACTAGAAAACCCCTTTAGCACTACAGTTAACATTGGTATATCTTTGTGGCCCCCTGTAATGATACCATGTTCTAGTGCACAGGGGCTCTGTTCTAGAGGTCACATCCTGTGTCTTTTATTTTCAGACAATTATTATACTGACTGTTATGGTAGGTCTGGCAGGATAGACCTAAAAAGGTTTATGATTTTACTTCATTGGACAGTTTTTAATCCTGTTTTCCTTATCATAAATCATCAAGAGTAAGATACACATCAGTCAATGCAATAGAATTTATATCCTTCTACCTGGTTCCAGTCTGTTCTATGGTTCTAAACTTCATGTACTATAAATGAGAAGAGTGATAGTGAGCAGATGTCCTTACATAAAGAATAGGAACAGATGCTATTTGGGAATCATTTTTTGGGAAAATTGAAAAGAAATGTGCAAAAAGGTATTTATGATGAGTGGTGTCAGATTCATTTTGTGAGAACTGAAGGTGAAAAGGAATTCATTTGCAGATAATTATTTATAAAATGAAGTAGAATAGGTGTCGTATATTCCCTGATCTACACGTATACCCAGAGACTGATCAGCATAATTCAAACCAGTAGCTGCTTTACATGTGCTACAGTATCAAAATCTGTTTATAGGCTGCTCGACCCACTAACCCTTTAACAATATATGGCCAGCTGTCTGTTCCTTCATCATAATGTACATCTTAGTCATGATCAACTCGTGAGTTCTGTCAGTGTGCAACCATGCTCCAGCTCCAGCCACCCAAATGGGAGTTAATTAGGATCTCAACAGTTTAACCCCTTAGATGCTGAGATCAATATTGACTGCAGCATCTAAGTTGTTTGACAGAGGGAGGGTGCTACTATGAGTTACAACGGCAGCCAGGGAAGGGGGAAGGGAGAATAGGCTGAACTATATGGACATTTGTCTTTTTTTCAGCCATATGCACTATGTTACATTCAGTATATAGGCCTACAATCAATATTTGAATATAAGGCATTTTCTAATCGGCTGACTTTCAGTGTAGCGCTGATAAGCAATAATGCTTTAAAATGCTGTTTCAACTCCCATAGTAGGACACAAAAAGGAAAGTAAGGTTTAATAAAGTTTCATGGAAAAAATCCCTAATAAATAATGAGAATTCACAATAGTTTTCATAAAAAGAAATACAAATTTTCAATCTTCACGATTAGGCCATCTGCATACGGGCAGGTCGGATTCTGCATGCAGAAGACTTTTTGCTGTACTGCGGATGAGCTGTTGGAGATGTGTACAGATTTTTTTTTTTTAAATTACTACTTTTCTGTCATTTGTGAAAGTGCTGCAGATTAGACGGCTTCCATTGACTTCAATGGAAGCCGTCCGTGCAGAGCCCACACAGAATTGCAGCATGTCGTGATTTCTTCTCTGTGAGTGGAAAATCGCAATCGATTTCTGCTCATGGAGATAAAATCATGATTTGCCATAGCATCCTATGGGCTGTATTCGCTGCGGAATCTAGAGACGGACGCCTGCTCCCGATTCCGCAATGCAAATTCGCCCGCATGCAGGCAGTCTTACTTACAGCACACGCACAAGGTGTAAAAAGAAAATATACAGATGACTGATTTTCTGAGTATTTTTTTCATTTGTCCCCAAAAATACATCCAACAAAGAAACAAGTCATCCCATGGCTAGCTTTAGATCTCAGAATGCTGTGATGTAACAAGGACATATCATTTTTATCATATGGTAAGCAGCAAAAAAATGAAAAATGTAGAAGATGTCAGAATTACTGTTTTTGGGGGATTTTTTGCATTCCTTCTCCCAAGAGAATAATAATAACTTATCAATAGATTATATGCACTCCAAAACATTGGAATTCAAAAATACAACTCATACTTCAAAAAATAAGCTCTCATACAAAAACCCCGATGAAAAAATAAATAAAAGTCCTTGGAATGCAAAGATCAAAGACGGAAACAAATTGCTTGGTCCTTAAAGTCCAAAATAGGTTGATTCTTAAAGGACCTTTCAAAAAGCATGGAGGTGTCCGCAACACATATGCGGATTTTATCATTAGTGCAGATTTTGTTTAGCTTTGAATTTCAAAATGCATTCTGCGGAACATGTTGCAGATTTTCTTGCGTTATATTCCAGAGACATTAATTACGGAATTACATCTCCTGTATGTTAGAAATCCGCAACAACAATTCTGCAAGACATCCTTAATTCTAAAGCAGAAGGCTTTTCCACTGTGGAATTTAATCTTGCAGTAAAGACGCTTGGATTGTAACAGGTGCAGAATTCCAGCCCCATAGGGGTAACATTGTGATGCAGAAATGTCCGTGTGTCTTAATTCCAACCCGTCTGAAAGGTTCCTAAGGGGTTATGTAGAACAGAATGTTAACATTCGCTGTTGACCCACTCATTAATGCTGAACGCACTAATATTGAAACAGAGAGACAAAAGCAAAATGTAAAAAAGTACAAGATACATTAAATAATAATGCCCATGTCAAAGTCACACAGAAATTGGTAGAGATGATGACAGCATGTCAAGCGATGAGATGATTATAGTATGTTGAGGAAGTCTGTTTAAAACTGCCATATGATGACCTAGTATGTCACCGTAAAGCAGGAATAGATCATCCTGTTGTCAATATTTCTTTATTCGGCTACATCCATTAGCATTTCAATCTTTATCCATGTCCAAAATCAACCCGACAACTTTTTGTCAGCATATCATTGTAATTTTATGCAAATACTGAAGAGCTGAGTTTCTAATTTGACACAACGTACAAGTATTTTCGCAGGTACACATATTAAAGTATATCAGCCCAACTGAAGGCTACAATGTGAAAACACCATAGACTATTACAATACACAGTACTGCGTAGCTACTGAACATATCCTATGCATTGTCATTTCACTGATAACTGCAAAGTCAAGCATCAAGCTGAAAACTTCACACGCCTTCAGTTGCTAACCATGTAGACAAAGCTCATATTCGGAGACACTTTCTACACAGAATGGCTGTTATTTGGCACTTCAAGGTGCAAAAAAATTACACTGCAAGTTAAGGATGTTATTACCAATGAACATCTGTGCTTTGATAGATAATTGGATCTGGGGGAAGATTGCAGAAATGTATTAGTAGAACATTTACCATGTACCTATTTGCAGTGCTACCTTTCTGCCCTAGTAACTAAATGGACCATTGGTGCCTTACAGTACACAAAGGTACCATAAGACACTGTTGAGTAAATGTGGGCCTTTCTGGAGGGATAATGATGTAAGTGCTTCATTTGTATCAGCTAGTTAGACTCTTTTCAAGCTGGAAATGTTTTACTTTAAATAAGTAAAGATACATTGTATTCAAGCAGAGAGGAACACGCTGGATTTGCCTGTGGGGTATAGCAAAGATTGGAAAGTCTGAACACCAACATGAAATTATTGGTTGTCAACTGAGAAATAACATAATCATATATTTCATTGAGTGTCCTTTAAATAAAGTCATTTACCCTGGTACAAATGTCTATAAATACATTGTGCATTGAATAGGGCCTATAGCGATATTACCGGAGAATATAAAGTGACTCGTTTCCTTAGCTAAGGTGTATTCTTTATGTTACTTATGTAAGCCTTGACCTTTGATAAATGAATTGCACTCTTCCTTTAGCTGCTATAAACTGGATAGTTTCATACAGCAGGATAAAGGGAATTAGTACCAGAGGCGGCAAAGAAATAAAGCTCTATAAATTTTGTGTTGTCAGAATCGCACCACTTTATTGGCCCATGGGTCAAAATATCCCTCTAGCTTTTTAGATGTTGAAATAAGTGAAACAATATCCATTGTCAAAAGACTCCTGAAGAGCATCAATATATAATGACAATTGCATTATAGAAGTGTGAGAACAGGCATTATTCCAAAAAGGACGTTATTATCTCATTAATGTTCCCAAGCACAAAATACAATGCATTACTCATCAAGTCTAGACATTCGTCTGAAGTATAAGGAATAATAGTAGAAGGAGCTTTTAATATTTCACAGATGTTGCAAATTCATTTCTCTTAGGTAAAACACTTTTACTGTCTCTTGTATTAAATGTAATATTTCTACACTACCTGTCTGGAGCAACTTGTATTCACATAGAATATTATAGCACCAACCCATGGAAAGTGGTTTGCTAAATGTAGGTAATATTGCTGTTTTATTGTACCTCTGCCAATTATATGGAAAGGTGTTGCAGAGGGCGAATCAGGACATTTTACAACTTTTTATCCCAAGTTATTTTATATGTGTGGTGCTCCTATTTTGGTGTCAAGGCATGCTGGCAGACTACTGTATTAAAATGTAACTTGGGTGATAGATCCTCGAGCTGTGTGGCAAGGACGTAAGCACAATATCATTCCATTGGTCACATTGGTTTTATTCCTTCACCAAATCACCATGAAGGCATGGGCCCAATATGTTATATGGTGGTTGGTATAGGAATAAAAGCCATGAAAGCAATGTAATGGATCATGCCATGCCTTCATGGGGATTTGAAAGGTAGTGATAGATACAACAAGGAGTGGAGCAATCCCAGTAGAAGATGTGAATAACGGAAAAGGCTCATAATGGGAATGGTACTTATTTTTGGGATCAAACAAGTCTATGCAAGAGGTGGCAGGTAAAGCCAACCCAGGTAATGTCAATCCTGAGAGGGTAATCGTGCCAATAGCACTGGGAATACACTGGGAATACAATGTGTGTCTAAAGGAATCCTCTTTAGCTTACGTCCAGATTCTGTACACTGCACCCAATATGTGTTCCCAGTGTTACCTATGAAGTGGCATTAATTGCCCCAAAACTGATTTATATATGAATGGAGGAGTTGAGCTAATATCTCTATTTACTTGCATGTTCATAATCAGGTCATACCTTAATTCTAGTTTTTTGGGGTTTTTTTTCATTTTGATGGTTTCATTCATAGTGAACCACCATTTGGGGTAACCACCTTACAGATATAAAGTAAGAACAATGGGTACTAGAGTATACTAAATAGTATTACTGCACCTGTTTCTTCTCTGAGATTTAAAGTTGGAAAGGCGGAGCAGTACTGTTGGTAGCTCACTAATACTAGTGCCCCTCTCTCACTAGTATGTTACTCAACACCGCTTCATACCCTCTCCGACTCCTCTCTAACACACACAAAACAGGAATATAGTAGTACTGCTATTTATTTAATGGAAATCTGTCAGCTAGTTTGAGCCCTATAAGTTTATGGGTTCATAGTAGCTAACACACTGAGTTCGGGGATGTACGTTTAATACTTATCTTTCCGACTGTTTCCTTGTGTAAGCTGTCAAACCCACCACTGAAAACTTCTGGTGGCCTACTTAGTCAAGGGCATAGAATGAGAAGACTACTTTGAATATGTCCATGTAGACTGTTCAATGCATTCATCGGCAGGTTTGAGAGCTAAGAACAAGGGAACGGAGGGGAAGGTAAGTATGAAACTTACATCCCTGGATTCAACATGTCCGCTTCTTTGAGCCCATAAGCTTAAAGGGCTCAAAGTAGCTGATAGAAACTCTTTAATTGCAGATGGAAGTCATAATAGACATAGTTCTTTCCAGAAAGAATAATAGAGGAATGACACGACACAGTGTTCTTAGAATAGATGCTCCAGCATTATTATTTCATGGGGAATACAGATATTTATTAACACAGATGTTCAGACAGATGGCAGATCCTTTTTAAAGCTAATTATTATGAGTTATAGTCTTTTTAAAGTTAACCACATAAAGAATGCCATTCAGTCTATGAGAAATTACACCTTAGTAGTTTTGTAGAATAATTTGATAATGCTGCAAAACAAAGTTAAGTAGGATGTGAATGACTATATATAGGGATTGTAAACCTTCATTAGAAATCAAACGAAAGAAGCTGAGCCACTTAACTAAAACCATTACAACCTAAAATAGTCACCATTGTGATGTATATCAAAAATCAATAGCCATAGTTCTAGCTCAATGATGAGAGCACAAGCTGTAGTCGTAGATGTTGCTTCCGCATCCAGATATGGTTGAAGCGATGAGAATTGATGCAGTAGTCATAGTATCGCACTTCTATCTGTTGTCCTGTAATTATTTCCTTAGTGTGGCTTTACTTGGGACAACTGTCGGCCAAAAAATTACTGAAACAAGTGATTTTTAGCAATAGTTGTCTTGTGTTAAGACAGGACCTGAAAGGGTACAGAGAGAGAAATGGTTCAGTAATCTCCTATTACTCACTGAAGCAATGTGACTGGTGAACGAGTTCTCGCTGAGTGTAAACAGGCAGTTGCTTATCTTAGAATGACTTAGGGAATCGAGGCAGATGACCGGAAGAGATCTCTAGCGTGCTCCGCTTCCATTCATTGAATGACTAGCATTGTTTAGTTAACCCTTTCCCTCTATATGACGTAAGGGTACGTCATGGCTGCGGGGTACTTCCCGCAACTGGACGTACCCTGACATCATGTGGATAGCGCAAGATAAGAAGCGATCGGTGATGTGCCCCCCCACTGTTAACCCCTTTCCTGCCGCAATCTATGACATTGCCGGGTTCTTGCGATACAATCGCAGAAAGCCAAGGTGGTTGCCATGTCAACAGATACTGGCGTCCTGCATTGCCAGTGCCTCTGATCGCTGTAAGAAGTGATAGGGCATTGCAAGAGAGAAGTCCTGATCATAGCGATGAGAGCTGGTATGGTGTAACTCTCCCAGAGGGACACAAATGGTGTAAAAAGAAGTTCAAAATAATGTACAAAAAATAAAAATGTTAAAAAAAATGTTAAAAAAAAATAGGGGCGGCGCTTTTTCTCATATGAGCATTAAAAATAAATAAATACGGGGTTAAAGGAACTGTCGTCCCATGTAAAGTTGCCCTTAAGGCCCATTCAGATGGGTGTATATCCCATGTATGTGCTGTCCACACATAGACCCATTATAGCCAAGTAGACTATTTACACAAGCACTTTTTCATGTGGACCAAAGGTCCGTGTGACAAAAAAAGCTGCATCTTCTTCTCTGGTCCATGTAATAGATGACAGTAGGACATGCATTCGTGTGCTCCCTGGTGTGAGTTGCACCTGAGAATTCTGGAGCAGCTCACATATGCCTGTCTGAATAGGGCCCAAGTTTGTTGCTTGTTAAATGATAAATACTTTTGTTCTCATGCACTAGTATCTACTTCCCAGTCATATCAGTGTTGTAGAAAGTCTATGGCCTTGCTTCATGCACATGGCTGTACAGGTTCTAAGTTGTACAGTGCCATATTAGGGCACAGGCAGAGGATTATGGGCCCATTATGTAGCGCCATATAAAACCAATTTTATATTTTATCCAGAAAAATTGTACAATTTACCATTGGAAACTGTATTATGAAAAGAGGCAGCGCTTCTAGTGGAGAAAGTCTCAGTCAGGCCTTAGTCAGACGGGCGTTTTTTCGCGCGATTTGCGGATCGCATGACGGATGCGCATCCGCAAATCGCGTGACCGGTGCCCGAAAATCGCCCGAAAATCTGCTCCTAGCCGCGTTTCATTAGAAATGGGCTGGAGCTGTCCAGCGCATTGCATTCAATGGAGCCGGCAATACAGCCGACTCCATTGAAAGCAATGCGCTGCGGGCGAGTGTGGGATGAATTGTCGGGAAGGGCTTAAATATATAAGCCCTTCCCTGCAATTCATCCAGAAAAGTGTTAAAATAAAAAATATATACATACTCACCTGGTCCCGGCAGACGGAGTTCCGTGCGGCCGGCCTGCAGTGGGTGTGAAGGGGGTGTGAGTCAGACCTGCCCCTTGATTGGCTCAGCGCTGAGCCAATCAGGGGGCAGGTCTGACTCACACCCACTGCAGGCCGGCCGCGCGGAACTCCGGCTGCTGGGAGCAGGTGAGTATATATATATGAGTATATATATTTTTTATTTTAACACTTTTCTGGATGAATTGCAGGGAAGGGCTTATATATTTAAGCCCTTCCCAACAATTCATCCCGCGCACGCCGGCAGCCCATTGCTTTCAATGGAGTCGGCTGTATTGCCGGCTCCATTGAATTCAATGGGCAAACATCGTTCTTCTCTGCCACAGCTGTAACAGCTGTGGCAGAGAAGAATGATTTGTCTTCTATATGTTCTCAATGGGGTCGGCGCTGCTGCCGCCGGCCCCATTGAGAACATATAGAGAAGAGAACAGGAATCGCAGATCGCAGATAGGTGCGATCTGCGATTTCTGTTCTATAATTTATCGGACGAGCGCATAAAAAGCGCTCATGTGTCCGATACCATTGCAAAGCAATGGTTTTAAAAGATCGCCGGACGCATGCGCAAGTGCAAATCGCGCAAAAAAACCGCCCGTCTGACTAAGGCCTAATTCAGTATTACAGAACTATAAGGACTCCATATGCGACTGCATAGGTTCAATGCAAACGGATCTGTGATGTTCATGGGGTCAATGGACTAAGTAAATAAAGAATAATGTACATTGTGTTTTCAACGGAATCACATTTATTACCGTACTTGCACCATAGCCTTTTATTTCTCTTCATTGTATTAAGTAGAACGGGGATTATAAGGCAACGGAACAACACATTAGTGTTTTGTCCTTTCTAATTATATAGCCCCACAGAAATGGACACCAATTTCTGATCTGTGAACACAGGCCTTTTTAGACATTATGTTTGAATAGATTTCTGTATTCTGCAGCTGAGAAGAAATAATTGGTGACTTTCTAACAGACTTTACTGAACTTTACAATTTTGCACTTTTGTATTGATTGCAGATATGGGAACGTTACCGTTAATTGTTTTTGTTTCCAATACGTAACAGGAGATGTCAGAGAACTGCTTCCATATAACTGTGTCCTGTTTAATAATGGAGCTACCCCTTAGAGTTTCAAACAAATGTCCACAATAGATTTACATGGCGAAATGATGTTGGTTTTGAAGCTACTGAATCTAGTTCAGCTAACTGTACTTAGAATCTTATAATCTTGCGGAAATATTCTGAGATGTGTCTAGAGATTTAGGCAAGAAATAAAAAATTAGTCGACCTCAGGCTATAGAAGACAATATGTAAATAATTGTCAAGAATACTATAAGTGACACAGACGTAGGTTGTGTTCATATTAACGACCTGGATGCCATTTGTAATGGGCCTTGATAACTGTGCTGAATTAATTATGCAACAGATCATGTTGTATCCAAATACACCTCATTGACTTACATTGGAGTCCATCAGATTTTGTAGTTTTGCTATGGGGTTTTGTTAGGGGCAGGTGGGGCGGGGGAGCAGGAGGTCCCTGCTGAATGCAGGCACTTTCTTGCGGCTGGTCACTTCTTTTGATCTTCTGCTGACTTGTACTGTGACCTCTTTCCTATGGCAGCAGTGTAAATCAGTCAGTCAGCCCCGCAGCCTATAGGATGACAGAGGAGCCCAAGACAAGCACTCTCAGCGTTCAGCTCGGGCGGCGCAATGATGTCATTCTATCGCACCACCTGCACTTGGCTAGAAGAGGATTATGCGCCTGTCATGTTTAGGGTTTTTTTGCATTGAGGGGCCTAGGGGCACCATTATTATAGAGGCATTTTAGGGCACTGTAAGTACTTTTACTGGCGCACTTGGGTTACAATTGCAATTAAGAGAGTAATCAAATTTGGAGGACACTATTACTGATAAGGAACACCTGGGGCACCGCTATTATTATAGGGATGCTTTGGAGCATTATAAATATTATTAAAGGGCAATTTTTGGGCACTATTACTATTAAGGCTGCACTATGAATATTCTTAAAGGGGTTTTCAGATAATTAAAATAATTCTTATAGGCTTGAAATTTTAAAAAATGAAGAAATAATGTAGACTTGCCTGCTCTAGTGGATGCCCATCTATAACTGGGGTCCCATTATCTGCTGCTTTGAACCTGGAAGAAGCAGGCTGGCAGTTACATGCTATTCATTATGCATGTGACCACTCAGCTAATCACAGGCTTTAGTGGTGATCCTTACATGGACGATGAAGCCTGTGATTGGCTGAGTGGTCACATGGACAAGAAACAGCACATGACCACCTGCCAGGCTTCTTCCGTGATTTAATGGCAGGAACTGGGATCACAGTCCTGCATGGGAAACTGCTAGAGCAGGTGAGTAATAATTTTTATCTTTTTTGTACCCATTTAAGCCTAAGCTATTTCTTTTATGTCCTGGAAACCTCTTTTAAGGGGACACTTAGGGTCATTATTTCTATTTGGGGGCACTTACAATTTGGAGTACACTATTACTATTAAGCAGCCACTTGGGAACACTATTGCTATTAAGAGGACACTTAGGCCTCTTTCCCATGAACGGATTTCCGCCACTTAATTCGCAGCGAAAATCCGCTGCGTTGCCCGCAGCTATTAGGTTCTATTGAACCTCATAGCTCAGGGCACACGGTGCGAAATTCCACCACGGAATTCCGCACCGTGAAATCACCCGTCCTCACCCGCGGCATGCTCTATTTGCCGCGGGTGTACGCACGGAAGTGTATGCAATGGAAGTCGTCCGTTCACGCTATCTCCTGCTGTAGCACAGCGGAAGATAGCGTGAAAACGCTTCCCCGCCTTCCACCGCCACGTCATATGACGTGGCCGGCGTGTCACACGACGCGGCGGTGGGCGGGGAAGCGTCATGCGGGAGCCAGGACGCTGGATCCGCAGGTAAGTATAGGGTCTCCTGGGGGGCGCCGTGACGGGCTCCGCCGCGGAATTTCAGGGCGGAGCCTGTCACGGCCGTGTGAAGCCGGCCTTAGGGACATTATCACTATATAAGGCCGGCTTCACATGGCCGTGATGGGCTCCGCCGCGAAATTCCACGGCGGAGCCTGTCACGGCGCCCCCCAGGAGACCCCATACTTACCTGCGGATCCGGCGTCCTCGCTCCCGCATGACGCTTCCCCACCCACCGCGTGGCGTCATGTGACACGCCGGGCACGTCACATGACACGCCCACCGCGTCACATGACGTGGCCGGTCGTGTCATGTGACGCGCCGGCCGCGTCATATGACGCGGCGGCGGTAGGCGGGGAAGCGTTTTCACGCTACAGCGGGAGATAGCGTGAACGGACGGCTTCCCTTGACTGCAATGGAAGCCGTCCGCACGTACACCCGCGGCAAATAGAGCATGCCGTGGGTGAGGACGGGAGATTTCACAGTGCGGAATTCCGCGGTGGAAATCCGCACCATGTGCCCTGAGCTATTAGGTTCAATAGAACCTAATAGCTGCGGGCAACGCAGCGGATTTTCGCCGCGAATTACACGGCGGAAATCCGTTCGTGGGAAGCAGCCCTAAGGGTACAGAAGCCATACTATTACTGAAGCACATTGTTTGCAGAATCCATACCACACAGCACATACAGTAATATGAGCAGATAGGGCAGCAATAGGAACATTAGTGTATTTATGTAATGCGCTTGGTTCTGGTACCATATGTATGTTATGGGTTTGGTCCACGCGCTGTACTTATGTTATGAATTTGGTTATGGTGCTGCATGTATGATATGATCCTAGTTTTGGCACTTTATTTATATCATAAGCTTGGCTCTAGTCCTACATTTATGGTTTGAACATAGTTCAGGTGCTGTAGGTATGTTGTGAGGTTAGTTCTGGTGCTAGATTTATATTAATTAGATACATAAGTTATGTATCTATGTATATATAGAACATGCTGCGATTTGTTTTCATGCAACAGGAGTGAATGAAACCATTGAAAATCATTGGTTTCTTAATTCTGTGTTTTCAATCACTCTCTCATTGCGTAAAAATCGTATGATTTTCTCGCCAGAGGGAGGCTGGCCTAAGGGTTGTGCAAAACATAGAATTTCCAATAGTAAATCTGCCCCTGTATATGAGTTTCATCGTTACTATTATCATGGAGGACACATTATGTGGCATAATTTACAGTCATGGTATTTGAAAATTGAGCATATTCATCCACCTTGAACTGTCTGACTAGGTAATAACATTATGTCACTGAGGATTTAATTAGGATTTTTCGACACCGATCAACAGAAATAGACTCTCAAATGTCAATATGAGAAAAGACTTAATAAATTTATCTACATTCATTACAATTTTTAATCACAAGCAAAAATTGAATAAATAACTATGCACTCCCTTCAAGTCAGTACTTAAAAGGGTTGTGTCATGACAGGTTGTTACCTGCCATGCAGACACCCCAGCTGCGTCTCAGTCCCAAAGTGGAGGGTCATGCATGTGTATCACCACTCCATTCAAGTCAATGGGACTGCTATAGATAGCCGAGTCAGCTCTCTCTCGAGGTTTTTTCCTAATCTTGAACTATTTTAAGGGTGGCTTCACATGAGCATAAGTGAGAAAGAACTGAAAACAATGGGTTCTATTCTCTGCGAATTCCGCATGCAAGCACACTCATGTGAAGTTGACCTAAGATCTGGACATTGAATTGGCCAAGCATTCCAGAGTCAGGTTCAGTAGAGTTACCAATTCCATACTTTACACTAAAATTTTGCTTCGAGAAAAGATAATGGATGAAATTTAATATTAGTGTCTTAAATTTAGACAGCTTAAAGGGGTTCTGACATGAATAATTTTTTTATGCTTTAGCAGCCATTGTCCCCTGGTGTGCCTAATGGACCCAGGGAACCCAGGGTTTAATGGCTGCTAAAGCATAAAAATATAACACTTACCTTGTCTTCTGTTGTTGTTGACATCGGGGGGTCAGCTCCCGGCAGGCAGTCTTCTTCCTCCAGCAGCCGCGCCGCTCCGGGATCGCGCGCATGCGCAGTAGAGAGGTGCCCTCTGACAGGAGTCAGGACGGGCTGCGTCTCCACTGCGCATGCGCAGCACTCCGGAGTTCAGCCGGACGGACGGGCCGCCCACAGCAAGCACTGCTTGTGACGTGCTTGCTGTGAGCGGTCCGTCCGTTGACCTCGGAAGTGCCTGACGGACGGAGCAGAGCCAGGAAGCGGTCTTTTTGACCGCTCCTGCTCTGCTTTAAAGGCACAGAAGATGATGCCGGCTGGAGGGGACATGCCTGGCGATCGGGCCAGGCCAGGCAAGGTGAGTACAATTTTTTTTTCTTCATGTCAGAACCCCTTTAAAATCAGACCAAATAGGCAAAATATGAACCAAATTTACCACAGTGGCTTCTGCTGTGTGATAGATTTGGCTCATCCTGCTAGACATGTTAGACACTTTTTTTATTCCTTATGCCTCCTCTTGTTTGGCTTACTTTACACCAATATTTTGCAGCACAATTTTAGTGCAATTTTGGTGCATTTTAAGCCTCTTTTAAGCCATGTCCACTTTTCTATATACTTTTCAAAGCTGTCTAATGAGGGAAAAAGTGTGTAAAACACAGAATAAGACCTCCAGCACACTAGCATATTTGGGTTCGTGTGCTATCCATGTTAATTCAAGGACAGTGCACTACCTCATTACAGCCTCTGAGGTTATACACAAGGAGGCTTTTTCACCCAAACTGATGGTCTGGGTTAAAAAAATAATCAAAAGTCCTCTTCCTATTCAAATTTCAGACAAGTAATAGGTCATGCATGGCAATATGCAGCCTCACGGGAAGTGTGTTGGAGGTCTAAATCTGGTGAAAGGCAAGGGTGGTAGTTCTCTGGAGCAAAATAATCCAGATTTCTAGTCTATTTCCAATTGGACATCATGGAGACGAGTCTTGGGTATTAGTGTATCTTGACGCTGCCAGTAATTCCTGGTGGAGTCAAGATTGACAGGGGGTGACGCCCCCTGTACCGATTGGCTGCAGAAGTGGATGGGCTGCAGGTCCTGGAAACCCACTAACGATGAATGGCAAAAGCATACAGCGTCCGCTCGTGCCCCTGTTCATTCCTGGAACTGCACAGCATGCTCAGCAGCAGTGACAGAATTGCGGCGTAAAGCTCCTTCCCCGGCAGCGCCACAGCCGACAGGGCCGGCGTCAGCAAGGACACCACAGCGGCATGAAGTGCCTTCTCTGCAAGACGGAGCACACAGGGCCATGGGACAGAGATGGACCGCCGGCGGATGCTGTCTTCCGCAGTAAGAGGAGGAGCGCTGGGAGGTGAGACAGCACGGGGGAACAGTGACTGCCGGCGGCCACTACATTGCGACAGAGGCGAACAGCTTCTTCTTATTTGGCGGTGACAGCGACTTCCGTGCCAGCCTGCTGCAGTGACAGCACACGTGGCACCACAGAGCGGCTGCAGACAGTGAGGGAGCGGTGGCGCGGCATGAGCCACTATTAATACAGTGTGAAGCCACTGTCACAGCCGCCGGAGACAACAAAGAAGGCAATCTTACTCACTGCCCGGACCTGAGAGCCCGAGCAGGGGGAGGCAGGCCTGCAGCCAATGAGACAGGGAAGGAAGGGGGGGTGCCCAGCCTGTCAAGCAGGCTGTATCTTGACACAGTTCTGGTGGCGTCAAGATACACTAATACCCGAGTCTTGTGCTTGTGATTTCTATATGAGTCAGTTCAGAGAGCTGCTGCAAAAGAGTAGCACCCGTTACATTGCCCACAAATTTTTGCAAGCTTTGTATAATGCTACATTGCACTTGCAGAGAAAATGATTGGCAACAGAAAGGTTAGAGAAGCTCATTAAGTTGAAGGACGTCGTCCAGATGTAGAAACAACCCCTTTAATCTACAGTATACCAGTTATGTTATATCATGCATAGATAAAGTCATCCGCAGAGGCAATCAACATTGTGATATATATATATGTATATATACATATACAGGAGGTGGACAAAAATATGGAAACACTATATGAAATGCATGGGATTGTAATCATTAGCACTGAGCTGCCTTTTTGACCCCTGCTTGGCTGAGAACTTTCCTGCCAAATTTTTGTTTACTTCACCTCTTGCCCTGCTCTGGGTGGTTTTTGGAGCCAGCTGGTAACAGCAGCTGAGTAGCTCAAACCCCTGACCAATGAGACCTTGCTTGGTCAGATGTTCACTTCTGTGTCATGCTATCTCCACTTAAAATCGGTCTCTACATGTCTTATTGAAATATGATTCATAATCTCATGTAATTTATGGCATACATTTTGTACGGTGTTTACATATTTTTATCCACCGCATGCATATATATATATATATATATATATATATATATATATATATATATATATATATATTGTACTTAATAAACATTGTGAAACAGTGTTGTGCTACTTTATAATGTATTATGTGAGCCTTCATTTAAAATGACACTATATCCAATAATCCCTTCTGTAATGAAGTAAAGCTTATCTGTTCTTGAATATTGCCAGACATACCAAAAAGGAACTATATGATTTTTTTCCTCAAAACATATTCATAATTATCATTGAGAACCTGAAACGGCTTATCCACAACTAAATGCAAGAGCTCAGGATAAAAATACAACCAGCCCATAGAAAGTGTAATTAGATTATCATTAAGACTTCTGGATTCCTCGTAACAGGTCAATAGGTAAATGTCATTTGTCACTCTTACATATTTTTATCTTTGCCATATTCACATTCAGCTTCAAAAACTTAATTTATAAAGGCTATTACTCAGCAAACGGCAACTGTGTCGGGTACAATTGCTTCCCACTATTTCTTTTATTGTATCTCTGCTGATTCTAAAATGCTGCTAGTACTTCAATCAAAGGCAAAACATTACAACTTAAATTTGCATTATATAACTCAGTCCCAGTGGACCAGTCAGGTGTATTAAAGTGTGATTCACAAGATTGACTAAAAACAGCAATTTATATAAAAAAAAACACTGGTAGATCATTATCTAGAACAAGTTCTTTTCATAAATCCACCCTACTGGTCAAACTTAAATTGCTCCACAGTTACTGCTGGGTTGTTTGCTCACTATAATGATATCACTATCATATAGCTATGCTGTATTGTAGGATTCAATTTTAGGAACTGCAAATTGAGATTTCTTTAACTGACAACTCGGTATTGTATGTTGCAAATACTGCTCACATAAAAATATTGCAATTCAGGTAATATATATAAGCTAGAATCACAAGGTCATTACATGAAGATATGAACGACTCGGCGAAAAAATGCTCAAAGTCCACTTTTACTGAAATTGATCCTTTTAATTTGAAAGTTTCACAATTCGTCAAGCCTAAAATATGTAATGAAATGGAATTTTGAATACCGTAATACATTTCTGGAACATTTCTGAAGCCGAAAACATGGCTGAAAGTTATAAAATAAAAAGAAAATGGTTTTATATTTCCCTTAATCATCTGGGACTGGTACATTGCCCAATTGTGTTACGTTGGCATAGAAAGCAGGGTATTCTTTTGGCAAAAATCTGCAAATCACTGCATTCGACCACATGTAATGGGAGTAGGGTAGCGTACAGATTATTTGTGAAGCTGTTCTAGTAAAATGAAAACTGACCTGTGATTGGACAGTTTTGACCCAGTAAGCCAATGCACTAATCATGCACAAATTAAGGTATTGGGCACTGCCATGTTTAATAGCCAAACTTCACTCTCATTGGCTTCTGCAGTCATGTCACTGGACCTTGATCGCTCCTGTTGCAAGTGCAGTGGGCCCTGATCGTTCTTCCAGCAATCATGTTTCCTTGCACACCTCTGGAATGGACTATGATTCTTTTTTTAATGTATCTGTTTTAACCAACACATTCTACAACATTAGGCCTCGTTCAGACGAGCGTGTTTACACATGCACATAAGTGCGCACAAAACTGTGTGTCTATTAGAACCATTGGTTTCCTTCGATGTGTTCACATGTCCGTGTTTTACAGGTGTGCAAATGCACGTACCTGCAAAAGATAGAACATGTGTGCACCATAGGTCCATGCTGCGTGTCAGTATTCCCTGTGGGGAGTCCCCCCATCACTGAACACTATGAAAGCACTGTCACAGTGTTCAGTGTTGGTGGCACTCCCCGCGGGAGTGACAGCTGCGGCAGAAGATCACAATATTCTGCCATTGCTTTCAATGGGGCCACTGCTGCTGCCGGTGGCCCATTGAAGCAATGGGCTGCCGACAACCTCTGGAGTGATTTTTGAAGAAGGGCTTTAAATATAAGTCCTTCCCTGAAAATCATCCCTAGCATGTGTAAAAAATAAAAAATATATACTCACCTCTCCGCCGCTGATGGGGCTCAGGCAAGTCTAGCCGCTTGGTCTCCCTGCACTGCTCTGAAGCTCTTTCAGCAGGGCTGTATCTGATTCGCTGAGCACTCAGCCAATCACAGGCAGCCCCCAGCCTTTCAATGAATTCAATAAATGGCTGAGCGCTGCCTTTGATTGGCTGAGATTTAAAATCTCTGCTGCTGAAAGAACTTCATTACAGTGATGAAGACCAAGTGGCTAGACACACCTGAGCCGCGGCAGTGACAGAGAGGTAAGTATTTATATTTTTTTATTTTTTACTACAGCTAGGAATGATTTTCAGGGAAGGGCTTATATTTAAAGCCATTCCCCGAAAATCACTGAGGGGGGTGCCAGCATCCTATTGCTTTTAATTGGGCCACCAGCAGCAGCGGCAGCCCCATTGACGGCAATAGGCACGAAGCTTCGTTCACGCGTGTTTTGGCACGTGCGTGGATACACAGACTTGTGCGCACACATGCATGTGCAAAACAGTGCTCGTGTGAATAAGACCTTAATGTACAAAATGGTAGGTTCTGTTTAAAAACATAAAAAATGGACTGATCATTCTTTCCCTGACCCCTTCATCTGTTTCTAAGGAATTTTGAAAATGAAGCAATTTTAGACTATTTTTGTTTTTAATAATTGATTCTCAAAACTTATTGGGGTGTCTCATAGACATTTTACTATCTTCACAAGTCCTGGTGTGGACCACCTTCATGAAAAATTCTAATTTCTACTTTTACAATATCTGCATGAAGCTTGTATGTTCTTCTCATAGTAAAATCTTCTTAGTAAAATCTTCTTAATATTTTTCAATGTCTGTTTGTTTGTTTGAGCATCACGCACAAGCAGTACGACCGATTGAGACATTTTGCACATACTATAATCTCGACCCAGAGTGGGTTATAGGCTAAAATTGCTTTCGCTTGAATTTTAATACAGCAGCCCCCAAATTTGCTTTCACCAATGGATTCTACGTACTCAAATTAGTATTCCTGGTTATTTCCAACAAGTAATTCCCACTAGTAGAGTCATACTGAGCGCTGAACATTTGTGTTTCAAGACTGCTTTTTCGCCCCAGTCTAACCCTGGTGGAGCCCCCAATCATTTGCCCATTTTGTCCTTCCTAATTCCACCTTGGATGTCCATGTAGATAACAGTTTGCAAAAATGATCTTTCCCCAGACAGGAATAGATGGAGCAAATTTATGAACACCAGCCCTCATTTATCAAAACTGTCTAACAGGAAATCAACAAACAGTAAAAAACTGTTTTTGGTGCCCATAGCAACCAATCACAGAGCAGCTTTCGTTTTATCTCAGCATTAAAGGGGTTGTCCCGCGGCAGCAAGTGGGTCTATACACTTCTGTATGGCGATATTAATGCACTTTGTAATGTACATTGTGCATTAATTATGAGCCATACAGAAGTTATAAAAAGTTTTTCACTTACCTGCTCCGTTGCTAGCGTCCTCGTTTCCATGGAGCCGACTAATTTTCGCCGTCTAATGGCCAAATTAGCCGCGCTTGCGCAGTCCCGGTCTTCTTCTTTTTTCAATGGGGCTGCTCGTGCTGGATGCCGGCTCCGTGTAGCTCCGCCCCGTCACGTGCCGATTCCAGCCAATCAGGAGGCTGGAATCGGCAATGGACCGCACAGAAGCCCTGCGGTCCACCGAGTGAGAAGATCCCCACGGCCATCTTCATCAGGTAAGTAAGAAGTCCCCGGAGCGCGGGGATTCAGGTAAACGCTCTCCGGTGTTCTTTTTTAACCCCTGCATCGGGGTTGTCTCGCGGCGAACAAAAAAAAAAAACCCGTTTCGGCGCGGGACAACCCCTTTAAGAGCATTACTACTGTTGCCCATAGCAACCAATCACAGCACAGGTTTCATTTTACCTCAGCACTAAGAGTATTACAAGTTGTTGCCTAGGGCAACCAATCACAGTGCAGCTTTAATTTTAGCTTAGCGGTATAATATATAGCAACCAATCACAGCACAGCTTTTATTTTACCTCAGCAGTATAGTATATAGCAACCAACGATGGTGCAGCTTTCATTTTACCTCAGCAGAATAACAAATGAAAGCTGAGCTGTGATTGGTTGCTTTTGGCAACAAAAAATGACAAATTTTACTAAAATCGGACCAGAACTGGGGATTTGTACACGACACAAAAAAAACAGATTTTGTGTTTTAGATATAAGATGCCAAGCAAGCGAAGGACCTGTTTGGGCAGAAGGACAACAGCCGAACTTAAAGTGGCAGCCGCTCGAGTAGCTGCAGCCCACACCGGAGCAAACTAATCAACGCACTTGACAAGCTTCCACTCTACTAGCTGAGACACCGGAGCAAACTAACGGCCAACTCGAGAATTAAAGGGGTTGTCCCGCGCCGAAACGAGGTTTTTTTTTTTTCAATAGCCCCCCCGTTCGGCGCGAGACAAACCCGATGCATGTATTGAAAAAGAAAAACGGATAGAACTTACCCGAATGCCCGCGCTCCGGTGACTTCTTACCTACCTTGCGAAGATGGCCGCCGGGATCTTCACCCTCGGTGGACCGCAGGTCTTCTGTGCGGTCCATTGCCGATTCCAGCCTCCTGATTGGCTGGAATCGGCACACGTGATGGGGCTGAGCTACGAGGAGCAGCTCTCCAGCACGAGCAGCCCCATTCAACACGGAAAAGACCGGACTGCGCAAGCGCGTCTAATCGGGCGATTAGACGCTGAAAATTAGATGGCACCATGGAGACGTGGACGCTAGCAACGGAACAGGTAAGTGAATAACTTCTGTATGGCTCATAATTAATGCACAATATACATTACAAAGTGCATTAATATGGCCATATAGAAGTGTATACCCCCACTTTGTTTTGCGGGACAACCCCTTTAACATAGTACTAATCAGCATAGGTGTCCTACAATGAATTTATGTGACCATTCTGATATCATCTTTTCTTACTTAAAATGTCACGTTTTGTATTGTACTCATTCTGTATCGGGTACCCGGGCTAGTAAACTTCAAGATGAATTTAGAAATCGTGAGCCCCATTGAGGGCAGAACCCAATGTAAACTGCTGTGTAATATCTATGTGCTATATAAATAAATTATTATTCTGGGCTTCTTTAATGTATCTGACATTAATCCCAATGTCCACAGGTGGGTCAGATTCTGTACAGGGAATCCTGCAGGGAATCTTGCCCTGCTCGTGGCCAGTGAGCCCTGCTTACCCGAATTTTCCTGCTGGCGGTGTCCGCACCGATCTCTTCATTTGGGTTCGCTGTACTGCGCATGGTCCTCATGGCTTGCTGTCGGACATGCGCAATACACTTTTTTTTTTCCCCTGCTTTCCCACGGATCTACAGCACGTCTGCAGTGTCAGCTGTGGCTGTGCTGCAGATCAGACAACTTAAATTGACTTTAATGGAAGCCATCAGTGCGGGATCCGCAGCAAAATAGAGCATGCTGCATTTTGTTTTCCAAACCAAAAGGTCCGCAAAACAAATCTGTATGCTTTAATTAATTTGCGGATGCTAGTGCTTCCCTATGAGTGGCCTGATTCCGCAAATCAAAAAAACCCGTCCGTGGACATTGGGCGTTAGTGGGTATTTGTCAAACTCTACTGTGCTAACTCTACAGAATACACTCTGGGTACATTTTTGGCACTCCATGTGTTCATCTCTGTGAAAAATAGTCTTTCGAAGGCATCTGTGGTAGGCTTAATACACTGTTATGGGACCTTTCACACAGGCCGGAATTTGGCCACAACGTGCAGCTGAAGTTGTGGAAATGTGCACCAAAATCCGCAATACTACATGAGATTTTCATGCAGAATTGCTGTAAGAATTAAGACATTTTTACTTCTGTATCAAGATCCCCAAGGTGATGTGTGGAGTTTGGTGTAAAAATGTTTGCGTGATGCGGTGCATCCTGCGGCCAAATTCCGCTTGGGTGAAAAGTCACTTAGGGAACCTAGGTAGCTTACATTCAGAACCTGACACAATGTACTGCTGTGAATTGTGTGGATTTTTACTTTGATCATAGTAGCGGTGCTTGTAGATGCCGATTCTCTTCCATTTTCAAATGTTGGAAAATGAAACATTTTGAAATTGTAATGTACAAAATGTAATACTGTTTCAATGATATTTTTATTTTTCTGGGATTTCACATTAAATGTCCTCGTTCTAGCATATGCTATTGAACTACGCAGAATTTTTTAAAGTACACTGAGTACTGTTCTTTGCTTTTTCTGTGCAACAAAGCAAATTGCAAGGAAATTTTATCTGCTCTTTAATATATTCCAGTCACAGTTGTCCACTTTTCTAAATGTGGTTTTCAATATACCTATACTCAACTACAATGAGAATAACCAGTACAGGTCTACACACATTTATATTTGATTTAGAATGTCCTTGGGAAACATTTACTCAGAGCAAATAGAATGGACTATAACCTCACAATTGTGCCTTTAATTGCTTCTAGAAAGAATTAGAGGCATTTTTATACAGAGAACAATATAGGAGCTCTGCCATTCTATAGAAGGTCATTTCTCCGTTCTTTAACTGATGATTTTAGACCTAGCCAATTTCTGATATCAATTTAAAACATTTTTTTATGCTTGCTGGGTAAATAGAACAGGCAGCAGAGAAAAGCAAGGTCAATATGGAGTGGGGAAAAGGTGTTGACAGACATGCCCCAATGTAAATGCACTGAATGCCGGGTCACATACATACACGACTATACACATGCATTCTGAAGATACTGTAACTTGTACAATAACATATTATCCACCAATTAGGACAATGCAACAATCAGGGTGAGAATTGGGTTCTGTATATGAAATGCCTGAGCATTTTTTGACAGCCTTACAATTTAAGGTCCCTTAAGGCCCATTTACACGCAAACAATGCCCGACCCTCGTCCCTGTGTCTCTGCACTCCCGTGCTGCTGCCTGGGAGCTAGCACAGCTGGCTCGCACCCGGAGTGGCCAGCAGGAGGGCGGGGCAGTGCAGGAGATTTCTCTCCTCTCGCTCCCCTGCCCCTCTCTATTGAGATACACAGCAGCCGTTCGCTATGGAACGGCGGCTTAAAATGTAGCATAAAAGATGAGTGATGAAGCTCATCATTCAGTTTAAACAGCCGCTGTTTCATAGCGAATGGCCGCTGTGTGAGAGGGGCGGGGGAGCGAGAGGAGAGAAATCTCCTGCACTGCCCCGCCCCCCTGCTGCGCTCTCCGTGAACCAGCCAGCTCTGCTAGCTCCTGGCAGGGGCATAAGAGCAAGGAGACACAGGGATGAGTGTTGGGCATTGTTTGCCCAACACTCATTCAGTGTAAATGTGACAGTTTGAGCTACAGCTTTGATCGATTATTTTGCATAAAAAATAATTGGTATTTAAGTAGCTACTCAGATACATAAATACCAATTATGTATGCAAATGAAGCCTTCACTGAACCCAGGCTAATAGCCTGAGACTGTTATCTGTGCTCAGATCCTTTGTTCTCCATGGGGAAATAATACTATCAGCACCCCCCTATGGAGATGACTGATAAAAGTGAGGGATGATTTTTAGGTTAGCTTGATTTTAACAATCAGCAAAAAGTGCTCGAAATGCGGGTGCCCCCCGCCCATTTACACGCATCGATTATAGCTAAAACAATCGTTGATTAGCGAATTTTTAGCGATAATCGTCCAGTGTAAATGGGCCTTTAGCCAACCCACTGATTTCAGCTGAACTGGCCAACTATCTGAATTTCAACATTCCTCTGATCTAATCTGAGATAAGCCACCATTAGAAGTGTCTGACAACATCTTAAATGTCCCTTTACATGCAACGATTATCGTTAAAACGTACGAACAACTGAACGAACTGACAACATTTTTGCATAAAATTACACGTACAGGTAATGGCTTTTAATTCCCTCATTAGCTAAAGTAAACTCAGTAGCTGCTGTTTGCTCAAGTGGGTGTTCATGCAAGGGATTATCTGGCTGGCAGATTCCATTTTTTTCGACCGGCATGAGTAAACAGTGTAGCCATTGTGTATGCAAGTCAAACAAAAAACATCATGCAGCCGCATCAAAAGACTGGACAAATTCCATTCAAATGGAACGTCTTTTGATCGGTCGAATGATGGCTGGCTACAAACCAGTTTTTGTGCTAGCTAAAAACCAGCAGTTAACGACAACTGAACAAATAGAAGACGACTGCCCGCATTTACTCTTAGCAATTATTGTTCACTTTCAGCCGTTTGAATGAATTTTGAGCGATAATTGTTGCATGTAAAATGACGTTAAGGTAGCTTAATGTGGTATTTCGATGGGCCAAGAGTCATCTAAATGACTGCACAAGTGCTGATGTCACCGCTAAGGTTGTTAACACTCGCGCAGAGCATTTAGACAGGCAGAGAACACTGCTGGATTGCGGGCTTTTTGCTCAGCGCTTCACCCTCTTTATGAAGTGGGGAGTGTTTACACTCAGCAAGAATCCCGCGATCCAGCAATGTTTTTTATGCTGAAGGAAAATTTGTGATAATGAGAAGTGAACTTATAGTTAACGGGTTTTTTGCATTTACACAGGATGATTATCGCTCAATTTTGTTTGTTTGAACTAATTTTTAGCAATAATCGCCCCATGTACGTAGCTCTTAAGTCATTAAAGCATGCCAAGGACAGTTGTATGTCTGCTTTTACACAGAGCAATGATTGTTCATTGGTTGTTTACTGAGATATAGTTCAGAGGGGAGCTTCCTGCAAATTTGTCTAGAAGTCATTCAAATACAATAGAAATGTCTGTGACTTTACCCCAGACAACTTTTGTTCAACTAGCGACTATTTTTTTGGTAAGCTGAGATGAAATGACTAGCAACTTATTACTTGTCACTCTGTTGGTGGCCATGTTTTCACTGAGCGACTATTGTTTGAATTCACTCTTTCAAATGATTATTCAACTGTCCACGGATCACCCCACCAGGAGACATTGGGTGGAGGCGGTCAATGAGCTGGCAAGGTTCGAGGAGATGAGAGCGGAGGAAGACATGACTGTTGAAAAGTTCTACGCGATCTGGCAGACATGGCTAGACTTCAGGGTGTCCCCTGAGGCCGCAGACTGGATAAACCGGGGGGCGCCGCCGCCTTAGATGTGCCGTCAGACAGCCCGATACCGGGAAAGAGGGAAATGGGAGACATCCATATACAACGTCCGCGGCGGTGCCGCCCCTCGGCGGAGCTGATCAAACCCCGGAATGCCCCCACATACGGCAGCGCGAGGTCTACTATTGAGACAAGATAAAAGCGCGTCACCTACCCCTACCCCTACTTCCCTGTCACCCCACAACCCCCCCCTGTCTTGTCATCTGATTTGTTCTTCCCGCTGATATCTTCTCAGCATCTTACGGTCACTTTCTTTTGTTATAAGTGTACACCAAACTATTTAGATTTTAGGTTTTAATAAAGAGAAAATCTAAGGACAACAAAGCCCAAACGCTGGATACCAGAATATGCAATGGATGGGAGAGAGTCAATGTAAGAAATTTTACTGAATGGTATTCAATGTAACGCAATAAGAAATGATATGTATGTATAACGCGATATGTCCTAATAAAAACATTTTGAACCAAATGATTATTCAACTGACAGTCATCCTCTGTAAAGGTATCCTTGTTCTACTTCACTCACTGAGGAAACATGCCCAACTGGCTGAACAGAGTGTGCATGTAATGGGGGAGTCAAAAGGAATAGCTGTCCGCTGACTGCTGGATGAAGGTGTACAATCACTACACTTCTGGCCTTTTACATGGGTCGACAGTCATTTAAGCGACTGCATGATTGCTGACATCACAGGTTTCTCGTCTGTGAAGTGCTGAGCAAAGTGCGTTTACACAGGATGAGAAGTCAGTGATTCAGAAATGGTTTTTAAACTGACTGGAATGTCAGCTTAACAACCTGTGAATGAATAGTAAGCATTTTTTTTGCATTCTCCCTGAATGACTATTGCTTAAATTCATTCGTTTAGGCAAATTATAAGGGATAACCATTACGTGTAAATGGGCCATAAGCCTTCAGTCTATCTAATTTTTACTTACCAAGTAGTTGAATGCTATCTATTGTTTTCTAAAAGCAGCTATTTTGCTGAAAAGGAATCTGGCCTAAAGGTCCCTTTACATGCAAAGGTAATCTCTTTCAAGCAGCCAAAGACTGAAAGATTTAGCGATGTATTTGTATAAAATGTTAATGGCTTTGAAGGCCATTAACACTTTATCATCTTCATTTGCATGAAAAAGGATCTTTAATCATCTTCTTTTTCATCCACATGTTGTTTGCTGAGTTAGGCGAGTGTTTAAACACATGCCCAGCTGAGTAAACATCTGCTGCCTGATTCCATTGTTCTTCTTACAGCAAAGCAAAACACAAGAAGTACACTGTGTATCCTGCGGTCTATTGAAAGATGAGCAAAAAATGCATTCAAATAGAATGTATTTGCTCAGTCTTTCAGTGGCTGAATGATGGATTTTATGCGGAGCTAAAATCCATTGTTCAAACGAAAAGTGCATGATGCCTGCTTTTACATGTTATGATTATCGCTCATTTTTGGCCGTTTGAGCGATAATCATTGCGTGTAACAGGGCCTATAGTCTTCCTCAATCAATTCAATGACACTATGAAATCTTTGCCTCCATGATAACTACTTTATCTTAATTATCTCTGGTTCTGAGATAATTAAGATAAAGAGACATTTATTTATGGTTTAGTAAGCTTCACTCAGTTTCTAATTTTACATTTAGTGTTCTTCTAACATCAACCGTATTGAAATTTGGACAGTGAAGGAGATCCAATACCTGCACCCAAGATAACGCTTATACTGCAGGGGAAGTATTTTCTGCACACACTAGGTTTCCTATGTAAATGTTAATGAATAAACCTTCAGGAAGCCATTCTTAATCTCTTACAACTGATTACATGAAACAATGACTTGTGCTAAGCTTCTAACAAGGTTACATTCACTGTCAAATTATTTCTATCTTCTATTATGTTAATGTACAAATCTAGTACTAACAAAATGCCTATTTGGAGAAATTGTGCAATTTTAAGAAAAACAGTATCTCTGCGCTACCACAGACAATCAGGTTAATCCCCAACACTCAGAATATTAAGTGTTCCGTAAAAACACATCTCCTTAGGAAGGCATATCATATCCCCTGAGTTAACTCTTCCCTAGTTTTCCTGTTCCTACACCTTCTGTCCTAACCTGATCACAATATCCCCCACACCCCATACATTTTTTATGCACTTTTTATGAGTGCCTATGTTCAATGGGCTAAAGACTGGCTCATACAGTTTTAGGTATACTACATTATTTGTATGAGATGGACAAACCATTGTACCTCTTGTGTCATTCTGTTTTCTTCATAGATTGCAAGCTCTTGCAGTCAGAGCTCTGACTCCTATTGTTCAATTTAGTTATTATTTTGTACTGTTTGTAACATCTGATTTTGTTTGTGCATATATTCTCTAATTTGTAAAGTGCTGCAGAATATGTTAGCGCCATATAAATGCAGATTATTATTATTATGGTGTGTTCAATGTTTACCTTGGTTAACCTGGTACCAAGTGCTAAGCCGGACAACGGTCAATGCAAGTGGGCAAAGTAATGCAAAAATTACACCTGTGTGTTTGGGTGTGTCTCCGGGTCTACAAACTTCCTGACAATGTGACATGCATTTAATACAGGTGCTTTCTACGGCAGCATGTAAACTTTCTAGACTTTTGTCCAGTATATGTGGTCCAACCCCAGTAGTAGAAAGGATCCCATCCATTCTCCACAGGCGCCTCACTTCCTGCACGGGTGCAGTATATTTAATATGATGTAAAGCCTGTCACAGACAGACGGATTTCTTGGTGAAACCTAAAGTCATTGACACGTCTCAATAATAATGTCTAAAGGCCCATTTAGACACAACGATTATCGCTCAAGATTTGCCCAAAAGCTGTCTTTTGAGCGTTAATCGTTGTGTGTAAAGCACGCCCATCGTGCGTTTTTCATTACCTATTCGTTCATCGTTGTCTTTCAGTCCGCTTAAAATCGATCGTTTGGCACTTTGTTTGTTTTTCATTTGGTTTAAATGACATTCGTTCCGCCGTTCAGTGATTTAAGGGGAGTGGTTAATCGTTTGGCGGGTCGTACATTCAGCCGGCTAAAGGCAGAGCGATTGGCTGTTTATTTGTCTCATTAGATTCCTATAACAATAGGAAACAATATAACAATATAGCAAATTAGAATATTTCATTACTAGGCACTGTTTTGTTTGCCATTCACCTACCATCTATTGATTTTTTCCAATGCCATAGCTGGGAAACACCTACACAAAGCCTACACATAGTCACTAATAGGTCAATTCACAAAACTACATGTATTTTTGACACGGATGAGCAAGAGATTATTTATATTCCAATGACAAAGTACTATCGTTTGTACCACCTTGATTTTTTTAATATGACTCTTTTTCGCAATTCCTTAACATAGATCGCCTATAATAGGCATCATTTTTTACTTTTATATTAAAGACATCTAGTTTCTGTCACTGCTAAACAGCTAGGTGTTTTTAAAGACCAGATAATCGCACCCACGATTCTCACGAGCCGATACAGAGATGCTCTTTTTTCCCTTCACTAATTGCACACGCCTTTCAAACAAACTATCGCTCAATTATCGTTTAATGCAAACGCTATACAACGATAATCTAAAGACTGAAATGCCTGGCCGCTGCGTCTATTTTCCAATGATTTTCGTTAGGTTAAAACGTTCGTCTTTAAAAGCAAATCCATCTCTCACTTTTGATGGTTATAATGAATTTTGAGTGATAAACGTTGTGTCTAAATGGCTTATAACTGTGTGTCCGTGTCGGCACTACCACTGTCAAAAGCCAACCCTTTCGTTTTGGATAAATAAGGTAAAGATGTGTGATTGCAAGACTTTCTACAATGCTGAAAAATGCATTTCTGCAGGAAACAGTGTTTTTGACTGTCAGAATTGTGTCAAATATGAGGAATGATACTCAGTATAATGAAAAAAGTGGACAATATATATTACTGCAGGCAGCTTATATTTTACTGCAGCCAGTTTAGGAAGTTCTAAAATTGACTCCTTATAGAAACATTGCAACTACTGTTAATGAGCCACGTCTGGTATTGCAGGTCACATTCACTTAGATGAATAAGACTGAACTTCAATACCGGGCACAACCTATAACCAAAAGGGCTACACTGGAAAGGAATCTGAAAAATAGGTCTCAACTTACAGTCTACAGTAAAAATCACTTCATTATCAGCAGTAGGAAAATGATAGAATAATGACAAAATAACAAATCTATTGTACTGCCTCATATAAGACATAAATGTAATGGTGCCCATGCATAGGCAATAGGGCAGGAAAGGTTACTGCCAAACATCTCTGTCGGCACATACCCCATGAGTAGTGTTGAGTAAACCAAAACAGTCAAGCCCTGTTTCATGTCGAACTTTGCTAAAAGTTAGATTTGGCATGAAGACAAATCTCAGGAGGTTCATCTTGGCCTAACCCACTAAAATGGTTCCTCTTCTCCTCCTTCCTTCCACCTCATTCACAACGCTAATCACTAAACCACACTAATGAAGAAGGAATTTTAGAGCTCTTAAGGCCCATTTAGATGGTATGAATGTCAGACAAGCGATGCCCGACACTCGTCCCCACAGGTACTCGCTCTTATGCTGCTGCACGGAAGCTAGTATCGCAGGCTCACAGCAGGGAGATTGGAGGAGATTTCTCTCCCGCCGTCCCTCTCCATTGACTTAACATAGCGGCCATTCAGTGCTGAATGGCTGCTATTCACACTGAGCAATCAGTGATCTGCTCATCATCCATCATTTCTGCTGCATAAATGATGGACAATGAGCTGAATGATGATCGTTCAGTGTAAAAAGCTATGTTAAGTGAATGGAGAGTGGTGGGGAGAGCGAGGAGTGAAATCTCCTGCAGCCTACCCGCCTCCCTGCTGGCCACTCAGTAAGTGGGGGAGTGAGCGTATGCGGGGACGAGTGTCGGTCATTGTTTGCTTGACATTTGTCCCATCTAAATGGGCCTTTAGACAGAATTATACAACAGTTTTAGCCATAGTGGTGAAGTTTCTGTTTGGTTCAAACTAATTCAGACCAAATCAATCTTTTTGCCAAAACTCACTGAAGCAGCCACTCAACCTTACTCATGGGAGAACAAATCACTGAGCACATTGTAATCCATCATCCTCAAATCTTTTGTCTCTTGATAGCAGATGGCAGGAGACAGTCAGACTGCTGATGATTATCCATTTTATCTCAATAGTGTAGATAGCAGGTACATACAGTGAGGGCAGTTGTAGCTGCAGAAGTCACTGTCATATACATTCTGCTCACCACATCATTGACCATACAACTTAAAATTCCCATTCATATTATGTACATTTCTGAACATCAGCAGCAATCAATCACCTTTCTAGTGCATGTGAGGGTCTCAACTCTTCCTCCCAATAGATCTTGGTGGAAAGAAGGATCGGACCTACTGGATTTCAGCATGTCCAATCTTTTTTCCCTGTGGGACATAAACCACTGCTAGAATGGTTTGGCAGTGGCCTGCCTCCCTCGATTTATTTAAAAAAAAAAACATGCATGCTTGGCCAAGCAGAGCATGCATGACCACGGGTAAGTTGAGAGAAAATCCAAAATATATAAGCAACCTTTACAGTAGAGATAAAATAAAAACTGACAGATTCTTCCAGATTTGTAAATGATATATGATATACCCCCAAACCATCTAATTAGCAGAAGATGGTAGTGGTAATGAATAGGACCACACCTTATACATAGACATATTTGAGCAATGTCTGTGCTGTGGTTGTAAAAGCTATATGATATACGGAGTAATCAAACATGCAGAAACAGTTACTTCAAGCTCATACATTTAGTGCTGTGGTACAAGAGCAAAAAGGTGATTTGAGATTTATGAAATCCCACAAATTATTTGAAATATATATTCTGGTGTCACAGCAAGAAAAGCTGGGCTGCATGAGATCAGACGTGACCTAACCTCTCCTGATGTGGAGTAATTATTTGACAACGGGACTAAATGTGAAGGGATGGAAAGTCACAATGATGTGAGCAACATTTGGATGCTGATTGACATACTGCACATGACCTGGCTTACAGAAGAAAGCTCAGTGATTCATAGGGAGAGAGAGCGAGAGCCACCAGGATTTTCCCACTTAGTTTTAGTGTTGCTGTCTTAGAGATCAGAATAAGGTCACACTTGAAAACTTCCCATCCCAAAGGAACCATAAGTACTTTATGATATCAGTAGTAAGAATCATTTCTGTATATATTACAACCTGAAAGTGTTCGGAAGCAGCTAGGAAGCCAATGCTCCATTGTCTATAAAACATTACTTTACTAATATGATTTAATTATTTGCTATTTGTTTGCACTATCTAAATATACCACTTTGGCTTAATTAATTGCC